>NW_027043036.1:0-85000 GCF_036013475.1 Columba livia
TCAAGGGATGTAAAGAGGCTGAAAGCCCCACCAGACATGAGCTCCTTCTCCCCTTGGCTCTGGCTGTTGTCTGCACCTCTGATGCCTGTGAGGAGACACCTTGTCCTTGCAGCACAGGGGCCTCATGGCCTCCTTGTCCCCAGCCAGGAACCTGGGAGGTGTGGGACCATAGTCCTGCCCTTGGCCTTGCACAGCCCCACATCACACTGTCCCAGGAAGGGCCCTGGGCAACGTGGGAGGGACAGGATCTGACTCCCCAGGGTTGGGGGTCAGGGCTTAGTTCTTTGGTTAATGAAACACATCCAGGTTTACGCAGCATCAGAGAGACCTTTACTTTGCTTTTCCTGACCTTTCATAATTGCCTCCAGTTACTTCTCTAACCAGATCCTGGGAACAGTTTCTCAGTTGTGTCCCTCAGTGTGACCAATTAACATTACAAGAAACTTTGGAGTTTACATCTGACTTTGACTTCTTGAGAAGTTTCTTCAGCTTCCCCTCAGGGTCTGAGGCCCATGGACTCAGCACCAAACCCACCAGAGGGGTCATTAAAGTGCCTGGGGCTGCTCCTGAGCTGCTGAGCTGGGCTGTTCTCCTGGGAAAGGCAATGTAGGTGGTTGGTTGCTATGGACTCAATGAGACACAAATCTTCAGAATCCTGACACAGTAAGACTTTCGCTGTAGGACAAGGCAGCTGCATTTCCTGGAGGGATCTCCTAAAGCCGCCACAAGACACAGTTTGCAGGATCTCTAAGGTCTTTCTCACAGTATCTCTGTTGTAGAGAAGAACACACTCCAGACCAGCACATCCCTGCTGCACTGTCAGAGGGACAGGGCATGATGGCAGCTTCTGCTGAGGGTGATTGCAGGGGGAGCACCCAGGGGTGCCCAGGGCTGTCCTGCAGAGCAGGGTCCCTGCACCCCAGGGCTGTGCCGGGCAGGGACTCTGCCGCCTGCCAGGGTCAGCGCTCAGCCTGCCCGGGAGATCCCATGGCAGCAGCTGTGGGTGGAAGGAGCGACCCCCGGCAGGGCAGGCAGGGAGCTTGTGGGGTTGAAGGGGGCTGTGTGGGTCAGGGCTGCTCAGAGCTCCAGATCCCCCCACAGACATGGCAGAGGATCCTTCTGAAAAACAACTTCAACACATGAACAGCTGCAAGGGAAAGAGTCTGTGCTTTCAGTTTTCCACTCTTGCTCGTCTGGGTGTGCAGTGGGAGATGGAGATTTATTTCTCTCTTTGGAGAAGACACTGAAACCCCAGTTCTCAATAGGACTTGTCTGAGCTGCTCCTGAGCCCCTGCACACACAGAGCTGCCCCTGGGCAGTGCCAGGAGGTGTGAGCAGGACAGAGCTGAGCACACAGTGGGTGGGACGGGGTCTGTGACACTGACAGGGAGCAGACCAGGGACAGAGACACAGCTGCAGGCAGCACAGACATGGGCAGGGAGAGTTAACTGCTACCAGAAATGCTGGGGATGGGATTTAGGAACCTCTCTCATATGCTCTCGGTTGCAGACACATTTCCCAGTGCAACCCCTGGTCTCCTCTCCTCCCCAGCAGACCCTCTGCCCCAAAGCCATGGGGTCCAGGTCACGAGTCTCCACCTCAGCAGCTGGACCTCCAGGTGAAGGGTTCCTGGAACGTGGTACTCAAAAACGGTGCTAAAAGTACTTGCTCTCCAGTGTCACTATGTGAGTGGCCTCAGCACAGCCGGGTCAGGAGAAGGTTCTACAGCATGCCCGTCTGCCTTTCTGTCCTTGCTTTATTTTCTGGTAGCACTGCAGTGTCCTTCCCTGTTTCTCCACCTGTCCCTGGTGCTCTTGCTCTCTGGGGCTGGGGTGGGAGTTTGGGTCACTTCTTTTTCTGATACCAACTCAGGGGCTCTTGCCCCAGACTTGCGTCCATGGAAACCAGATGCCCAAGCTGCATTTTAAAATGTGATGAGCTGTTTTTCTCAGCTGGTAGAAAGAGAGAATGAGCTGAAACATCCTTCTTTCAGGGAAAAGGTTTTCACTGAGAAACAGCATGTTTACTTTCCTCAGAGAAGTCCCTCTAACTTGTCGCTGCCTTTTCCTCCTTGCACAGGTCCTCATGCCCACAGGCAGCCAATGTCCAACAGCAGCTCCATCACCCAGTTCCTCCTCCTGCCGTTCACAGACACACGGGAGCTGCAGCTCTTGCACTTCTGGCTCTTCCTGGGCATCTACCTGGCTGCCCTCCTGGGCAACGGCCTCATCATCACCACCATAGCCTGGGACCAGCACCTCCACACCCCCATGTACTTCTTCCTGCTCAACCTCGCCCTCCTCGACCTGGGCTCCATCTCCACCATTGTCCCCAAGTCCATGGCCAACTCTCTGTGGGACACCAAGGTCATTTCCTATGGAGGGTGTGCTACACAACTCTTTCTGTTTGTCTTTTTAGCTTCAGCAGAGTTTTACCTTCTCACCATCATGTCCTATGACCGCTACGTTGCCATCTGCAAACCCCTGCACTACGGGACCCTCCTGGGCAGCAGAGCTTGTGTCCACATGGCAGCAGCTGCCTGGGCCACTGGGTTTCTCAATGCTCTGCTGCAAACAGCCAATACATTTTCACTGCCCCTGTGCAAGGGCAATGCCCTGGGCCAGTTCTTCTGTGAAATCCCCCACATCCTCAAGCTCTCCTGCTCACACTCCTATCTCAGGGAACTTGGGCTTCTCATGTTTAGTGCTTTTTTTTTTGAGGGATGTTTTGTGTTCATTGTGGTGTCCTATGTGCAGATCTTTAGGGCCGTGTTAAGGATCCCCTCTGAGCAGGGACGGCACAAAGCCTTTTCCACCTGCCTCCCTCACCTGGCCGTGGTCTCTCTGTTCATCAGCACTGGCTTGTTTGCCTACGTGAAACCCTCATCCATTTCCTCCCCATCCCTGGACCTGGTGGTGTCTGTTCTGTACTCGGTGATGCCTCCAGCAGTGAACCCCCTCATCTACAGCATGAGGAACAGGGAACTCAAGGAGTCAATAAGGAAAGTGATGACTGTTCGATTTTCAAAAGCTGTAATGAAGTGACGTCCTGCTTCTGCATGTCAGTTGTAATATAACGCATTACTAGTTCAACCTGAGTTCTGTAGCTTTTGTGTTTTGGGTTTTTGTTTTGTTTTGTTTTGTTTTGTTTTTTCTCTTTGGTGTTTGTTTTTCTTGGTTGTATTAATGCTATCCATAAGCAAAATTATTTGTCTTCTTATGGCTGTGTCCATATTTACCTGTCTTTTGTGTCCCATAGTCTTTGTGTAAATAAGAACCCATACTCTCCATGTGTATAAAGTGAAATAAAGGACCCTGCACTGTCTTGTTTGCCCAGAATCCTCTCTCTGGGATCTCTGGGGCTGCAGGAGCCATGTCTGTGTGCTGAGGGGGAGTGAGCAGGACCCACCCTGAGCTGGGTCTTCCTCCCACCCTGACCAACGTGAATCTGCGGACTCACCCCATGGCCCTGGGCACCACAGTCCACTTGCTCTGCAGAGCAGCACCGCCAGGTCGGAGCTGTATGGAGCATGGGAGGGGGGGCAGGAACAGCTGGCCAGGTCAGCATAGCTCAGGTCTCTTGGGAAAGGGCTCTGTGGGGAGACGGGATGTTCCAGGAGAAGAGTGGAGCACTGTATGTGTGCAGGAAAGACATGGAAAGAGAAACCCTTTGCTGCAGGTGGCAGCTTGGGGCAGGTGGCCCTGGCACTGTGGCCGCAGGACCTTCCTGAGGATCCCCTAGGCCAAATGCCTCATGCTGTCCTGGGGAGCCAGTCTGGACCTGGGTCTGCAAGCTGCCTGTGCTGGAGACCCACTCAGCTTGCTGGCTGGATGAACATTCTCACTGTCCTTCATTCCCACTGGTCCCCACTGCTGTGGGACCAGTTCCAGTTCCAGTGTGGCTGCTCTGCGGGCTCAGCTGGGGAGAGGGCAGGGGGGTGGTACAATTCAGGAGGGGGTGGGAGGGCTGAACTGGCAAATGCCCCAGAGAAGAAAATACCAGTGAACAGTCCTGCTGTGTGTCAGTCCTCTGAGCGCAGGCAGGGACAGGCAATGGGCACTGCTGTGACAGAGCTGGCCTCAAAACAGCCTTTCCAGATAGAAAGGTGATCTCCTCAGGGCAGTGCATGATGGTTTGGCTCTTCTTCCTAACCTTCTCTCAAACATATGAGCAAGAAAATGGTTACAGATGAAACCACCAGAGTACAGCTGAGCAGTGTGTGTGTGCAGGGCTGGCACACAGCAGTGTCCTCTCACAGCCAGGCTCCTGCCAGAGACCTGCAGGACCAGCAGAGCAGGGGCTGGGCTGTGCGCCTGTGCACTGGACACCCCAGGGAAGCTGCCCCAGGGCATCGTCATGGACTGGCCCCTCACAACCACCATTTCTAGCTCTGGCCTCTCTCCCCCACTCACATAGGCTGCTCTTCCCTCCACGGAGGGACACAGAATGAGTAGCTCAGAAGTCCATGTCTGCATTGTTCTGATGAGATGTGAGCATGCACATCATGGATGTGAGATGAGATGAATCCAGGTGAACACTAACAACATCAGCTGTTCCTGGGGGTTCCATGAAGGTCTGTGGGACAGACAGTGTCTCAAGGTCACTTCACGATGGGAGTAACAGCCCATGGGAAACCACCCACTGGGATCTTCTTCCTTGAACCGAGGTCCCCGTGTCCATTCCTCATGATGTGGGACATCTCAGATGGGTGCAGAGCAGGGTGACCCACCACAGGGCTGAGGTGTCTCCCATCGTTTGGGAGTGGCAACAGGAGGCCAGACAGACACTGTGACTCCTGCTTCTGTGTAAAAGGGAAAGACTCTGTCTCTGAGCATCCCTGGGTGCATAAGGATTCCTGAGACTGGCTCTGATGGACTTCTGGCATTTCTGTGTGTGACTCCAGGAACAACTCCAGTGGCCCAGTGAGATTCATCTCAGCTGCTGGGATGGCTCATTGCAAGTGCTCCTGTCTGCTACATGTCTCCCTTGCCCATGATTCTGGATTGTGCTTTCAAAAGTGACAGCAGAATCAGAGAAGTTCTGAGGTCCTTGGGAAAGGAAGATGTCAAGCCCATCTTCAAGAAGGGCCTGAAAGAGGATTTGAAGAATTAAGGGCTGGTCAGCCTACCTCTACCCCTGGGAACGGGATAGGCGGCATCTTCCTGCACCAGTTTCCAGGAACCTGAAGGACAAGGAAGGGATTGCTGAACCCAAATGAGTGGAAAACCCAGTGAGTCACAAGAAATGCTCTGGACCCATTCCAGAGCTTTAGACCCCTAGGAAAGAGCTCAGTGACAGTGCAGCCCAGCCAGTTGCATCTGTGTCCCTCACTGAGCAGCACAACCAGTGTGCAGTCACCCCATGGTCCTGCAGCCAACCTGCTCTGCAGAGCATCAGTGCCAGGTTGGGGCCCTGTGGGGAGCACAGGATGGGGCCAGGAGCACCAAAGCAGATCAGAGGAGGGATGGGGGAGATGAGACAGGAGCTGACCTGGGCTGGAAATTGCCTTGGAGAGAAAAATGCTGTTGTTCAGCTGCCCCAAGATAACACCCAGAGTTAAGGGTGCAGGGCCAGAAGTCCTTGCTGTCCTGGTGCTTCACCAGGCCTGGGAAGTAGCTGGAGAAGGATTGGTGTCCCCCACTTGCCATCTCTTAGTGCATCATCCCTCATGAAGGGTGGCATGGAAAGCAAGTCTGGGACCCTGTGTCCGGACTTGCACTGCAGAAAGTATTCACCCAGAAGCCATATCCTTTTGCTCTGCTACTTCAGTCCTGGTGCTCATCACATGTCCTTAAGACAAACTTATGCACCTCTCTTGTCAACCTTACCCCAAAAGTGACCCCTAGACAAGGCTCCTGAGCTGCAGCTGAGCTGGAGAACTGGGGTACAGCTGCGACCAGAGGAAGGACAAGGCCTGTCCTGTGTCCTCTAAAGGGGTGGCAGCCTCTGTGATCTCCACCAGAAAAGGCAGCGTGCAGGAGACTGGAGACAGTCACCATGCCCATTGGAGGCCCATAGGAAGAGTTCCTCTCTCCAAATATCCAACCCAGCTTGTTGCTGCATGAACAACGAGGAGAAACTGCCACAGGACCCTCATTCCAGACCCCATCTCCTCCACCCCACAAAGGCAGTGCTCTCCCCCTTGTCACTGAGGTGGTTCCAGGGACCCAAGAGACGCCTGTAGGAGGAGATGTTGGGTAGGGATATGGTGTCCTTCAGTGCTCCTCATGGTACCTCCTGCTGGGCTTTGTGCCACTGGTCACAACCCTCTGAGCCTGGATGTTCAGCCAGTTCTCAGTGGTGCTAAACAGGAACATGCCCATGAGCACATTGGGCTGCACTGGGAGGAGCGTGGCCACCCAGACAAGGGCAGTTGTTGCCCATCGTGACTCAGCACTGGTGTGGTCACATCTGGAGCCGTGTGGCCCAGTGTGAGGTTCCCCATTCTGGAGGAACGGGAGGAGCTGTCGTATGGCCAGAGAAAGTCTGGGTCATGTGTGGAGTAGCAGTAGTACTGTGTACTACTGGTGTACTACACCCAGTGTGCAGCCTGGTGAAGCGGAGCCTGGGGAAACGTGCTGTTTTTACTGAAATTGAGTTAATTTTCTTCATGCATTTTGAACCTCTCTCCTTCACAACTAGTACAGTCTTTTGTTTAGATTTACTATGAGAATAATGAGATAACGCTGTTCCTTCTCTGGGATAGAGTTCGTTTTGTCTTTTAGCAGCTTTACAGTGTTTGCCATTTGCTATGAGAGGAATGTCAGAACTCACTGATATCTTGGCTGTTGTCAGGGAAACTAAGGACTTCTTTGGCCATCCAGCTGTGGATGCAGATTGGCAGGAGGAGGAGGAGACACAGACAGGACAGCACCTGGATTGACATGCAGGCTTATCAATGAAACATTCCCTATGATTAGCGCCATGCTCAGTCTAAAGCTGGAGCCAGCTTTTAGGGCTTGTTACATCCGTTACTTTGGGTTTTCCAGCTGGTTTGGTCAGTTCCATTCAGAAGTTTCATTCTGCCAGGAGTTCGATGTCTGTTCGGCCTTTTGCCATTCTGCCATTTTGCCGTTGGCCTTTGGGCCTTTCTGCCTGTTGCCCTTTTGCTCTCTCTTGCTGGGATGGGCTGTTCAGGACCAAGGTGCTCCCTTCTGCAGGACTGACTGCTCCGTGTGACTGGAGTTACACGGGGGATAGCACTGAGTATATTTTCTTAATTTAATTTATCTATTTCTATTTAACTTATCTTGACTATTGTCAATGAAACCAACGACTTCTCTGGAGTCCAGCTGCAGGTGCAAATTGGCAGGAGAGGGCACAGACAGGACAGCACCTTGATTGAAATGCAGGTCAATCAAAGAGCTATTCTCTACCATTAGCGTCATGCTCGGTATAAAGCTGGAGATGCCTTTTCCAGCCCGTTACTTTTGGTTTTCTGGCTACATTGCTTAGCTCTGTTCGGAAGTTCCATTCTATTGGGAGTTCAGTGTTAGTTCAGTTTTATGATGTTTTGCTGTTTTTCAGTTGGCCCTTGGGCCTCTCTGCCTTTTGCACTTGTACTTTCCCTTGCTGGGATCAGCTGTTCAGGACCAGGGTGCTCTCTTCTTTTGGGCTGCCTCTTCAGCACAACTGGAGTTATGTGGGGGATTACACTGAGTATCATATATTTTACTTTATGTAAATAGAAATAATATAAGTATATTATTATAAGTAGTGTGTTACTTTTATTATTTTTATTGTCTTTTTTTTTTTTTTTTTTTTTCTAAATCCACATGTTTCTCCCTTCCCATTCACTTCTCTCCCTTATCCCACTTGGGGACTGGGAACAGGATGTGAGCAGCTCTCATGGTCTTGGTTGGTGGCTGTGACAAGAAAGGTGACAAAATGGTGACCATGACAAGAAAGGGCAGCAGTAGCTTCAGAAATCCTGAAAATCACTTTCCAAGATTACGCCTTTTATTTTATTTTATTTTACATGGCCATGGCACCCCATTGCCTCCTTGCATCTCCAGGGAGTGTCACACCATTGTCCTGCACTGGGCATCACGCTCCCCACAGCCCCAGGAAGAACCTGACCCACACGTGAGGGACAGGATCTCCCTTCCCAGGGCTCAAGGCTTGGCCATTGTCCTTCATCAGACAAACCAAGGGCTTTCTCAGCATCAGAGCTGCTGCACTTTGCCTTTGCCTGATGCAATCACTGCCTCCAATTATCTGCTCTAACGAGTCCCTGGGGAGGCTTTGTCAGTAACAGCCCTCAGTGGGGCCATTAATGCTTCAAGGTACTTTGGAGTTTGTTCTGACTTGGACTTCTTGAGCAGATTCTTCATTCTGTCCTTGGTATCTGAGGTTCATGGACTCAGCACCAAATACGCCACGGGGCTCATTAAAACACAGAAAGACCTAACGAGCAATGCTTCTTTCTTTAATTTCATTCAAATCTTCCAGACTTGTAGAACTAACTGGAGAGGTTTCAATGGGACACTTGCTGATGAAGACTTCAAAGAAGATTTCATAAGGGAGGGTTTTTTCTTTCCAGGGTGTTTTCTGTCATTTTTCAGTGTATAGAAGAAGCGACAGCAGCATTCTACACTGGACATTGATCCCGAGGGTCTCCTGAAGACATCTGGACAGGCAGGAGAACAGTCCTTGAGGCTGGACACTGTATGGACAACCTGGCTTCTCACCCCCACCCCCAGTCTGCCGGTTCCCTCATTGGCCACCACAGATTGCATCACTTTTCCTACATCAGACTTCTCCACTGAGCTCTGCAGGAGATGCTGCAGCTCCTGTGCACCAGCTCCACCTGCTCTCCTGTGCGAACACTGCACAGTTCAATAAACAGCAAAACACTTTCCTCAGCTGTGTGTGTAAGCTGGATCTGGTGAGGTCCAGCATCCACAAGGGACACCCACACAAGAAGTGGTTTAGACAGAGAGGTAGGAGAGGATCAAAATAAACACAATGAACGTGTTGACTGCCATGTTAATTAGAGCTCTGAAGAATGGGGCAAGTTTGTAACTCCCTGAAGCTCAAAGCAGAAACCAGACAGTTGAGAGGCCACTGAATGACCAAAGAGCAAGTGGAGGAGAAACCTGAGAGCACTGGGAAGGGCAAACGTCCAGACAGTGCTGGAAAGTTATCCTTGGACAGGGACATTTAATCAGGAGAGGTGGGAACTCCTGAATGACGAGGGAGATGAAATAATAGAATGTTGGTAATAGAAGTACAGGGGAAGACCAATATTTCTTCTCATACCCTTAATGCATTTCCACATAAATCACTATTTGGCTTTTTTCTTTTAAATTTTAATATGTTAAAAAAACAACTAAACAAAAATCCTCAATCAAAGAAAATAACAAACCAAACAAATTAAACAAAACCAACCACAAAACCAAAGCAAATCAAAAACCAAACCAACCAACCAAGAACAACAACCAAAAATAAAACCCAAACCCCAAACCAACCAACGAACCAAACAAACAAAAATCCCAAAACAAAAAAGCAACAGCAAAAAAGTTGACGTTTCCAGACAGACATCAGTCATCAGCTGTCTCACCATAAACAGCCAGGGCCGTTTTAGGGGCCCAGTGTACCTGAGGTGCTGGCCTGGGATTGGCATCTATCACACAGGACCTGGGGAGACCAGAGCACCTTGCAGTGCAGGTGGAGCCTGGGCAGGGGTTCCCGGGGCATCTACACTGGCACCAGGTGTTTGTGTCCCTGGAGCTGAAGACATTTGTGTCTTAAACCCATGCCCAGTTCTGGAGAACTCTTTCCTTTCCAAAGAAAAGAGACTCCCCTACAAAGACTTTAAAATAAATAAATAAATAGATAGATAGATAGATAAATAAGCAAATAAATAAATATGTAAGTAAATAAATAAGTAAATCAGTAAATCAGTAAATAAATAAATAAATAAATCAGTAAGTAACTAACTAACTAAATAGGTAAATAAATAAGTAAGTAAATAAGTAAATAAATACTTAAATACATAAATAAATACATAAATACATAGATGAATAAATAGAAATAAATAAAGAAAGAAAAAGAAAGAAAGAAAGAAACAAACAAACAAACAGACAAAGAAACAAAGAATGAAACAAAGAAACAAAGAAACAAAGAAAGAAAAAGAAGGTTGACACATTCCTTTGCTTTGGATCTTTGTCTTCAGTTCTTCTTATTTTAATATCCATTGCCATCAACTGACATCTGATGGGCCTGCAGGCATGAAGCCAAGATCATGTTGTGTCTTGCACAGCGCCCCATGCCCTCTGAACCTTCCCTGCCCAGGACTCCTCACACGTTGCCCAGAGCGAGTCACACTGAGGGGTTGGCTGGTTCACAGGCTGAGATGTTGGTTTAGATGGTCACCTACAGCACAGGTGGATCCTGCCCCATCATCGCCTGCTCTGCTCCAGTCTGAAACAGAGCCCAACATCACAATGGGATCATGAGAGAACTGAGGTTGAGGGGACCTCAGGAGTCTGCAGTCCAACCTGTCACCAACTGGGTCACACCGAGGTGTTCAAGCCTTGATTCAATCAGAGCTTTAGCAGGACTAGAGAAGTGATCATCCCTTTGTACTGGGCACTGGTGAGGCTGCACCTTGAATCCTGGGGTCAGTTTTAGGACCCTCATGGCAAGGAAGACATTGAGGTGCTGGAGAGAGTTCAGAGGAGGGTGACAAGGCTGGTGAAGGGTCTGGAGCACCAGTCTGACGAGGAGCGGTTGAGGGAGCTGGGGCTGTTCAGCCTTGAGAACAGGAGGCTGAGGAGAGACCTTATTACACTCTACAGCTGCCTGAAAGGAGGTTTTATCATGGAGGGTGTTGGTCTCTTGTCCCAAGTAGCAAGTGATAGGACAAGAGGAAATGGCCTCAGATTGCACACGAGAAGGTTTAGATTGGATATTAGGAAGAAATTCTTCGGGGAAAGGGTTTTGAAGCAATGGAGCAGACTGCCCAGTGAGGTTGTGGAGTCCCCATCACTGAAGGTGTTTAAAACACAGATAGATGAGGCTCTTAGGGACATGGTTTAGTGCCATATTTGGGTTACGGTTAGACTCGATGATCCTAAGGGTCTCTTCCAGCCGCAATTATTCTATCATTCCATGATAAGTTGTTTTTGCTATTTTCTTTCTCAGAGGACCATGCAGCCTCCCTGAGAGCCAGGACTTTTCTGAGGTGTTGGAGAGATGTCTCATGGTCACACCAGCCAGTTCCACCAGCCCCTGTCTGTCCCTTCCCACACCAAATCTTTTCTCCATATCCCAACCTTCCAGGCGAGTTTCTGGGACACAGCAAATGCTGTGCTGGTCCTCTGAGCCTGTTCAGAAGAGAACAGCAGGCCAACATGTTGATGGGCTCTCTGTGCACCTCAAAGCCTTCCTGACCATTTTTCTCAATGCCCCACTTGCACCCAAACTTTCTGATCCTTGAGCTGTACATGAGGGGATTGAGCAGGGATGTGGGGAAGGAGTAGAAAAAAGACTTTGGCAAACTGTCTCGGGAGGACTGTTCTTGGCATCCCACAGTCAAAGATGTGGGTGCTAGAGAAAACAGTGGCAGTGGTGAGAGGCCCACGTGGAGAAGGCCTTGTGCCTGTCTACACTGGGACAGAGAGCAGTGATGCATTCATGGGATACCCATGTGAACAGGAAGGGGACAAATGGCTCTAAAATGCCTCCCAGCCAGTTCTTTACCCATCGCAGATACACCATCCAGGCCATGAGCTGCAGCTTCTCCAGGAGATGCTGTGGGACACGGTGTCAAAGGCTTTACTGCAGTCTAAGGACACAACACCCACAGCCCGTGTGGCGGATTCACTCCCCACGACAGACTTTCCCTCATCTGCTCAGCCGGTCACCTTGTCACAGAAGAGATCAGGGTGGTCAAGCAGGACCTGCCTTTCATCCAGCCATGCTGATTGGGCCCGAGTGCTCGTCTCGTGTGTGTGACCTCACAGTCCTTTCCCAGCCCTGTTCCTGCTGTTGGCCAATCCCCTGCAGAGGCAGAAGTGACCTCACAGTCCCCTTCACAGCCATTGGTTCCTACTGGACTATGAGTTCCTGAGACACAAGTGACCACATGACATCGTACCCACCATCACCCTCCTTGTGGTCCAGTGTGTGAGCAGATCAAACTAAGCTGCTTTCATCAAATGTATCCAATAGATTTCCTATCAAGGGTTTGAGTGGAGAAACGTTCCTCAGAGGAGCTGCTGTATTTACTCTGGGGCATTTACATCTCTGCTTCTGCCTTTTTTCTTCTTCCTCTGTCTATTATGACGTGAAAGAGCTCTCCAAGGAAAAGATTCATGGAATCCTGCAATAACACAAGTTGGAAGAGACCCCTGAACACCATCTCTGTCCCACTGAACTTTATGGCACCCCAAGGAATAGCTGATGGCATTTGTGCTCCCTTGGGTTCATCTTACCACATGCACACAGTGGACATGCACATGATGTGTGTGTTTACAACTCATCTGCACAACGAAAACATGGATGTTTCACCTAGTATTTCATAGAATCAATGAATGTCCTGAGTTGGAAGGACCCACAAGGATCATGGAGTCCAACTCCTGTCCCTGCACAGGACACCCCACAGGTCACCCCGTGTGTCTGCGGACGTTGTCCAGTCTCTTCTTGAACACTGTCATGTTGGGGCCGTGACACCTCCCTGGGGAGCCTGTTCAGTGTCCAGCACCTCTGGGTGAAGAACCTCTCCCTCATGTCCAACCTGACCCTCCCCTGGCACATGCTTCTTCCATTTCCTTGGTTTCTACCATTGGTCACCAGAGAGAAGAGATCAGTACCTTCCCCTCCTTCTCCCCTTGTGAGGAAGCTGCAGCCACCATGAGGTCTCCTTTGAGTCTTTTCTTCAGCTCTGATGCTCAGAAACCCCTTGGTTTGCTTTCTGAAGCAGAAAGGAGGAGCCATGAGCTCCAGGCAATGGGAAGGGGGATCCTGTTCCTCACACACGGCTCAGGGCTCTTCCTGGGACCGTGGGATGTGGGTGTGCAAGGCCCAGGGAAGGACAACACTGGGACAGCAACTTCCAGCTTCCCCATGGGGCTGCAAGGAGGCACCGAGGCCCCAGTGCCATGAGGACAACATGTCTTCTCCTGGGCCTCAGTGGCAGAGACAACTGCCCTGGCCAAGGGGACACAGACCTGGGTTCTGTGGGTCCCTTCCAGCCTTACAGCGCCCTTTGCCATCTCCAGCACAGGCTGTTCTACACGGTGCTACCCCTGCCCCTCTTTCCCTGCAGGCTGCAGACACCCATCTCGCTTCCCCACCTGCTCTCACCCAGCATTTCTGCACCTTCACTGCTGTGTCTGCACCCTCACTGGCTGCTCTTTGGAACACAAACCATGGGCTGATCCAGCTCCCTCTGGGTCACCTCTTGCACTGCAGCACTGCTCTTACAGTGACATTTCTTCCTCCTCATATCCATTCCTCACCTTCCAAGTAGACTTCTTTTTTCTCTTTCCTGCTCCTTCCCACTATCCAGACAAGCTCGACCATCTCATAAACTGCCCTTCATGCAGGGAACCCAACCTGTTAGGCTTCTTGTGGTCTTTTACCTGACCAGAGAGAAGTCACCTCGCCATGATCTTCTAAATCCCATGAGTGCTGCTGGCCTTTCAGCATCTCTGACACACACGACCATGTCCCTGCTGCTGTCCCGTCATGTTCTCTGGTGGAATGGACATGATAACCCGTCTCTCTTCCTGGGTAAGACCTGTGGGCACTTAGGCAGAGGTTCTTTCCCTTTCCCAGCCGTGTCCCTGCTGCTGGGCTGTCACCTCCAGACACAGAACTGACCCCACTGTCCCCTTCACAGCCACATGATTCCGCCTGGATTATGAGTGTCTGAGACTCAGCTGTCCTCATAATACCGAATCCATCCATCCCCCTCCCCATAGCCCAGTGCCTGACCAGATAACAGTATGCTTGTTGTATCAAATTAAACAAATGTATTTTCCTCTAAATGTTTGAGTGGAGAAAGTTTCTTTGCAGTAACTGTATTTTTATGTTGACATCATTTCTATCTCCTCTTCTGCCTCTTTTTTTTTTTTTTTCTTCTCTGCAGATATTCGTGAACCTGAACATCTTTTTGCTTCACTCTCCTTCCCAAAGCAGGTTGACCAGGTGAGGTTGTTCAAGGTCTTCACTCAGCTTTGCATCATCTCCATCACAGCACAGAAGGGAGAATAAAGACCTTCAGCAGTTTTGGCCCAAACGCTGGTGACTGGGGGATGACACACTAACTGCACAGAGGACACTGCATCACAGATGATATTTGGGCTTGATGTTTCAGTGAACTTCCCACCAAGCATCGACTTCCTCAGCACAAACAGCATCAATCAGGCTATAAGGACACCACTGGAGACCATGTCCAAGGCCTGGCACAATTTCATACACACAACGTGCCTGTCTTTCCCCTGCCCAGTTTGGTTCACAAGTTTCTTTCTTGTCCTTCAAGTGCCTGCAGATGGCTGCGGGAGGACTTGTCCCGTCACCTTCCCAGGGACAGAGACAAGCTGACCAGCCTGGGATTCTCCCCATTCTCCTTCCTGCCTTTCTTGAAGATGGGTTTGACGGATGCCAGGACCTCCTCGATTGCACTGTCATTTTGAAAACACAATCCAGAATCACAGGGCAACTGAGGTGAATCTCACTGGGTCAGTGGGGTTTGTTCCCAGAGTCACACACACAAATGTCAGGGTTGTGCCAGGTGTCCATAACTGAGTTGGCTTTGTGGACCCTCATCTGAGGCAGAATCATAGAATCATAGAATACTCTCATAGGAAGAGAGCCTTGGGATCATTGAGTCCAACCACAGCCCAGCTCACGCACTAAACCACGTCCTTGAGAACCTTGTCTAAATACCTTTAAACCTCTCCAGGGGTGGTGACTCCCCCACTGCCCTGGGCAGCCTGTTCCAATGCCTGACAACCCTTTCGAGGAAATATTTTTTCCTAATATCCGATGTAAACCTCCCCTGGTGGAAATTGTGGCCATTTCCTCTTGTCCTATCACTTGCTGCTTGGGAGAAGAGACCAAGACCCGCCATATTCCAACCTCCTATCAGGCAGTTGTGGACAGTGAGAAGGTCTCCCCTCAATCTCCTGTTCTCCAGGCTGAACAGCACCAGCTCCCTCAACCGCTCCTCGTCACACTTGTGCTCCAGACCCTCAGCAGCTTTGTCGCCTCCTCTGCACTCTCTCTAGTGCCTCAATGTCCTTCTTGATATGAGGGGCCCCAAACTCAACACAGGATTCAAGGTGCGGCCTCACCAGTGCCAAGAGCAGTGGCACAATCACTTCTCTAGTCCTGTTGGCCACACTATTCCTGATACAAGCCAGGATGCTGGTGGCCTTTTTGGCCACCTGGAAACATTCTGGCTCATGTTCAGCCATCTGTCGCTCAACACCCGCACATCCCGTTCCACCAGGCAGCTTTACAGCCACTCCTCCCTGAGCCTCTAGCCCTGCCTGGGGTTGTTGTGACCCAAGTGCCGGACCCAGCACTTGGCCTTGTTAAGCCTCAGCCAATAGGCCTCAGCCCCATGATCCAGCATGTCCAGATCCTTAGGCATGGCCATCCTCATGTCCCACGTCATGAGGAATGGACATGGGGACCTCAGTTCAAGCCAGCACATTCTAGTGCTGTATTCAGGCCTTCATGGAACATGCAAGAATAGCTGATGGTGTCTGTACTGAGTCAGGTTCATCTTATGTACATGATATGCATGCTCATATCTCATCCATACAGTGGAAACCTTGGCTTCTGACTTACTCATTCAGTGTCCTTGTGTTGAGGGATGAACAACCTCTCTCAGCTGGGGTGAAGGGCCAGTGCAGGAAAAGGTGGTTATGAGGGGCTGGTCTGTGGTGACTGTCCTGGGCCAGTTTCCCCAGGTTGTCCCATGAACATGGGCACACACCAGCCCCTGCTCTGCTGGTGCTTCAGGGCTCTCCCAGGAGGCCTGGCTGGGAGAGGACACTGCTGTGTGCCAGCCCTGCACACTCACACACTTCAGCCGTTCACTGGTATTTTCTTCTCTGGGGCATTTGCCAGTTCAGCCCTCCCACCCCCTCCTGAATTGTGCCACCCCCCTGCCCTCTCCCCAGCCGAGCCCACAGAGCAGCCACACTGGAACTGGAACTGGTCCCACGGCAGTGGGGACCAGTGGGAATGAAGGACAGTGAGAATGTTCATCAAGCCAGCAAGCTGAGTGACTCTCCAGCACAGGCAGCTTGCAGACCCAGGTCCAGACTGGCTCCCCAGGACAGCATGAGACATTTGGCCTCGGAGATCCTCAGGAATGTCCTGCTGCCACAGTGCCAGGGCCACCTGCCCCAAGCTGCCACCTGCAGCAAAGGGTTTCTCTTTCCATGTCTTTCCTGCACACATACAGTGCCCCACTCTTCTCCTGGAACATCCCGTCTCCCCACAGAGCCCTTTCCCAAGAGAGCTGAGCTATGCTGACCTGGCCAGCTGTTCCTGCCCCCCTTCCCACGCTCCATACAGCTCCGACCTGGCGGTGCTGTTCTGCAGAGCAAGTGGGCTGTGCTGCCCAGGGCCATGGGGTGAGTCCGCAGATTCACGTTGGTCAGGGTGGGAGGAAGACCCAGCTCAGGGTGGCTCCTGCTCACTCCCCCTCAGCACACAGACATGGCTCCTGCAGCCCCAGAGATCCCAGAGAGAGGATTCTGGGCAAACAAGTCAGTGCAGGGTCCTTTATTTCACTTTATACACACGGAGAGTATGGGTCCTTATTTACACAAAGACTATGGGACACGCCAGACAGGTAAATATGGACACAGCCATAAGAAGACAAATAATTTTGCGTATGGATAGCATTAATACAACCAAGAAAAACAAACACCAAAGAGAAAAAAAAAAAAAAAAAGAAAAAAAAAGAAAAAACAAACCAAAACACAAAAGCTATAGAACTCAGGTTGAACTAGCAATGTAGCAATGCGTTATATTACAACTGACATGCAGAAGCAGGACGTCACTTCATTACAGCTTTTGAAAATCGAACACTCATCACTTTCCTTATAGACTCCTTGAGTTCCCTGTTCCTCATGCTGTAGATGAGGGGGTTCACTGCTGGAGGCATCACCGAGTACAGAACAGACACCACCAGGTCCAGGGATGGGGAGGAAATGGATGAGGGTTTCAGGTGGGCAAACAAGCCAGTGCTGATGAACAGAGAGACCACGGCCAGGTGAGGGAGGCAGGTGGAAAAGGCTTTGTGCCGTCCCTGCTCAGAGGGGATCCTCAGCACGGCCCTCAAGATCTGCACATAGGACACCACAATGAACACAAAACATCCCTCAAAAAAAAAAGCACTAAACATGAGAAGCCCAAGTTCCCTGAGGTAGGAGTGTGAGCAGGAGAGCTTGAGGATCTGGGGGATTTCACAGAAGAACTGGCCCAGGGCATTGCCCTTGCACAGGGGCAGTGAAAATGTATTGGCTGTTTGCAGCAGAGCATTGAGAAACCCAGTGGCCCAGGCAGCTGCTGCCATGTGGACACAAGCTCTGCTGCCCGGGAGGGTCCCGTAGTGCAGGGGTTTGCAGATGGCAACGTAGCGGTCATAGGACATGATGGTGAGAAGGTAAAACTCTGCTGAAGCTAAAAAGACAAACAGAAAGAGTTGTGTAGCACACCCTCCATAGGAAATGACCTTGGTGTCCCACAGAGAGTTGGCCATGGACTTGGGGACAATGGTGGAGATGGAGCCCAGGTCGAGGAGGGTGAGGTTGAGCAGGAAGAAGTACATGGGGGTGTGGAGGTGCTGGTCCCAGGCTATGGTGGTGATGATGAGGCCGTTGCCCAGGAGGGCAGCCAGGTAGATGCCCAGGAAGAGCCAGAAGTGCAAGAGCTGCAGCTCCCGTGTGTCTGTGAACGGCAGGAGGAGGAACTGGGTGATCATCACATTTTAAAATGCAGCTTGGGCATCTGGTTTCCATGGACGCACGTCTGGGGCAAGAGCCCCTGAGTTGGTATCAGAAAAAGAAGTGACCCAAACTCCCACCCCAGCCCCAGAGAGCAAGAGCACCAGGGACAGGTGGAGAAACAGGGAAGAACACTGCAGTGCTACCAGAAAATAAAGCAAGGACAGAAAGGCAGACGGGCATGCTGTAGAACCTTCTCCTGACCCGGCTGTGCTGCTGCCACTCACATAGTGACACTGGAGAGCAAGTACTTTTAGCACCGTTTTTGAGTACCACGTTCCAGGAACCCTTCACCTGGAGGTCCAGCTGCTGAGGTGGAGACTCGTGACCTGGACCCCATGGCTTTGGGGCAGAGGGTCTGCTGGGGAGGAGAGGAGACCAGGGGTTGCACTGGGAAATGTGTCTGCAACCGAGAGCATATGAGAGAGGTTCCTAAATCCCATCCCCAGCATTTCTGGTAGCAGTTAACTCTCCCTGCCCATGTCTGTGCTGCCTGCAGCTGTGTCTCTGTCCCTGGTCTGCTCCCTGTCAGTGTCACAGACCCCGTCCCACCCACTGTGTGCTCAGCTCTGTCCTGCTCACACCTCCTGGCACTGCCCAGGGGCAGCTCTGTGTGTGCAGGGGCTCTGGAGCAGCTCAGACAAGTCCTATTGAGAACTGGGGTCTCAGTGTCTTCTCCAAAGAGAGAAATAAATGTCCATCTCCCACTGCACACCCAGACGAGCAAGAGTGGAAAACAGAAAGCACAGACTCTTTCCCTTGCAGCTGTTCATGTGTTGAAGTTGTTTTTCAGAAGGATCCTCTGCCATGTCTGTGGGGGGATCTGGAGCTCTGAGCAGCCCTGACCCACACAGCCCCCTTCAACCCCACAAGCTCCCTGCCTGCCCTGCCGGGGGTCGCTCCTTCCACCCACAGCTGCTGCCATGGGCTCTCCCGGGCAGGCTGAGCGCTGACCCTGGCAGGCGGCAGAGTCCCTGCCCGGCACAGCCCTGGGGTGCAGGGACCCTGCTCTGCAGGACAGCCCTGGGCACCCCTGGGTGCTCCCCCTGCAGTCACCCTCAGCAGAAGCTGCCATCATGCCCTGTCCCTCTGACAGTGCAGCAGGGATGTGCTGGTCTGGAGTGTGTTCTTCTCTACAACAGAGATACTGTGAGAAAGACCTTAGAGATCCTGCAAACTGTGTCTTGTGGCGGCTTTAGGAGATCCCTCCAGGAAATGCAGCTGCCTTGTCCTACAGCGAAAGTCTTACTGTGTCAGGATTCTGAAGATTTGTGTCTCATTGAGTCCATAGCAACCAACCACCTACATTGCCTTTCCCAGGAGAACAGCCCAGCTCAGCAGCTCAGGAGCAGCCCCAGGCACTTTAATGACCCCTCTGGTGGCTTTGGTGCTGAGTCCATGAACCTCAGACCCTGAGGGGAAGCTGAAGAAACTTCTCAAGAAGTCAAAGTCAGATGTAAACTCCAAAGTTTCTTGTAATGTTAATTGGTCACACTGAGGGACACAACTGAGAAACTGTTCCCAGGATCTGGTTAGAGAAGTAACTGGAGGCAATTATGACAGGTCAGGAAAAGCAAAGTAAAGGTCTCTCTGATGCTGCGTAAACCTGGATGTGTTTCATTAACCAAAGAACTAAGCCCTGACCCCCAACCCTGGGGAGTCAGATCCTGTCCCTCCCACGTTGCCCAGGGCCCTTCCTGGGACAGTGTGATGTGGGGCTGTGCAAGGCCAAGGGCAGGACTGTGGTCCCACACCTCCCAGGTTCCTGGCTGGGGACAAGGAGGCCATGAGGCCCCTGTGCTGCAAGGACAAGGTGTCTCCTCACAGGCATCAGAGGTGCAGACAACAGCCACAGCCAAGGGGAGAAGGAGCTCATGTCTGGTGGGGCTTTCAGCCTCTTTCCATCCCGTGATCATCTCCACGACAGCCTGTCCTGTGCTGTGGCATCCCCTGCACCTCTGTCCCTGCAGGCTGGAGACATCCCCCCTGCTGCCCCACCTTGCTCTTGTCTGAGCATCTTCCTTCCTTTGCTGAGATCTCTCCATCCTCCCCAGCTGGTCCTTGAAGCACAAAGCCTTGGGCTGATGCAGACTCCCTCTGCTGACCTGCTCCCCCACAGCACTGCCCTTCCACTCACATTCCTTTCTGCTCATGTCCAGCCTGGACCTCCCCAGCTGCACTTTGGGCCATTATTTCTTTCTCAAGCTCTTTCCCACTATGCAGAAAACCTCCACCACCTCTGAAACCACCCTTCAAGCACTCTCAGGCTACTCCTGCACTGCTGCAGCCTCCCCAGCGCTGCTGGGCCAAAGCAGCCCAGGTCCCTCAGCACCCCACACCATGTGCACAAGGTGCTGAACCTGCCTTGGCACAGCCCTGCACTCTGCAGTTCCTCCCTGCTGCTCCAAACTGGGAAGCCGTGCACTGGCACACACGCGTGTGTGTGGGTCACACCAGTGCTGAACCGAATGGGATGAGAACTGCAGGTGTCTGGGTCCCCACGCTCCTCCTCATGCAGCCCCGTGTGCAGCTGCCTTGTTCATGGTGAGCGTGCACCACGGGCTGGTGTGGGGACCTTGTAGTGCCCAGGCCCTTCTCCTCAGGGTCACTGCTCAGCGTGTCAGGTCCTGCTCTGTCCTGATGGATGGGGTTGTTCTCCTGCCCCGATACAGAACTGGTCACTTCCCTTTTTAAATCTTTAGAGCTTTCTGATAGGTGAACATCAGATTTTCTCAAGGTCTGCACTCTCCCTTGACTGAAGCTCCATTTGTTCAGCTCTTAATGTTTGCATGCAGACGGCTTATCCTGATAAGGGTGTCTCTCCCAAGATAACAGGATGAGGAGTTGAAGGGCACTACAAATACCATCTCCTGCAGAAACTGTGGGGCCTTGGGCGTCTGATACTCATAATGTCAGAGGTCTGGACTTTGAGGGGAAGTTTCCCTTCATATGGTAGAGCAGCAGGAATGTGTGGAGCTCTGCCTGGGGACAGACAATGTCAGCTGAAGGTTGAGGAGTCAGCATGAGAGGGCAGAACAACATGGGCAATGTTGTGGTGACTGGACATCAGGACTCACTGATGAGGAAGAGGAATGAGATGAGGCCTCCTTCAGACAAATGAAAGAAGCCTCATGTTTCCAGGGCCGTGTCCTCATGGCAGATCTGAGATATCCCAATATCTGCAAGGTACCAGCCATCCAGGAGGGTTTGGAGCTCATTGACAACATTTCCTGACACGGGTGACTGAGGAGTCAGTGGGGTGAGGTGCCCTGTGGGACTTCACACTTACAAACCAGAAAGAGTTGGTCAGGATGGAACAGTCAGGGATGGAAAGTGGAGCTGAGGCTCCTGGGAGATGAGAACAAGGCCAAGAGCAGGATTTCAGGAGAGCAGGATTTGGCCTGCTGAGGGATCTACATGGGTCCTATGAGATATGACCTTGGTGTCTGCAGTGCTTTTCTCTCACCAGGATCTGGAACTGGGAAATAAGGAAGGGCTGGTGAGGGATGTGAACATCAGTGTCCACCTTGGCTGTCATGACCAGGACACAGAGGGGTCCCAGGCACCAGAGGGGAGGGAGGAAGGCCAGCAGCAGAGCACAGGCTGGTGGGCTCCAGAGGAGAAGACTTGGACGTACTGGGGGTGCTGATTCAAGTAGTGCCATGGGAAGCAGATCAGAAGTGTGAAGGAGCTCAGGAAATCTGATAATCCTTACAGAACAGCCTGCTCCAAGCACAAGAATGATCTCTTCAAATACTCGTGAAAAGAACCATTCATCTCATGAGACTATTTGCCTGAACTGGTGGAGCTGCAGGGCACAAAGGCAGCAAACAGGAGGTGGGAGCAGGGGAAGCTGCAAAGGAGGAATTTAGAAACCTTGTCCATGGATGTGGGGATGGTGACAAAGCTGCCCTGGATTTGATACCTGTACCTGAAGGGCAGCAAGATGAGCTGACAGAGCTTCTCTTGCAGTAGAAGAAGAGACAGGGAGAATGTGGGCCTGCTGCTGAAATTCATAAGAGTAGAATCAGACAGGACTGAGGTTCTTCATGGCTTCTTTGCCTCCATCTTCACTAGCAAGGTCTCCGGGGACTTTGTTCCTGAAGGCAGGAGTCTGGAGAACACCCAGCAGTGGATGGGGCTCAAGTCAGGGGTGACCTGAGCAAACTCAGACACTGTTACAGAACAGGAGATGGGTCACTTGACCAGCTCCCTTAACACAAGTATCGCTGTGCTGTGGCACCTGAGACTGCCAGGGACACCCACCTTTGATCCAGAGGAGTGTGGCTCCTCTTGAGGTGTTCTGGACTATCTCCTCATTAAAGTGGTGATTTAGGCACCCACTTTTCTGACGTATTCAGTCTTTATCAGGAGACGCTCCATATCGATATGAACTGGAGTCTGCTGATACCACCTGTTCTGGAAAGGGAGGGAAGGGCGAGCAGGGATGGGAATAGAATAAATTTGGCTTTATTGCTATTTATTATGCAAATGCTCTCTGTTTGGCTATTCCTGAAATCTCTCTAATCATCCACACCAGACTCGAAGCCTTTAGGAAAATGATGTACAGAGCCTTGGCTTGTAAGAGCATTTTAAATGTTAGTGAGCCCTCTGGTGCCATGATCCTGAACTGCAGCTACTGAGAGAATGAACAAACGTCTAATGGAGTGAAAGCCAGAAGCAATACCAAGTTTCTGAGGGTGTTTGAGACCCCACGAAGGGCCATCACTGACACAGCTGTGAAGGAAACAACCAGTGCAGGTCCCTGTCCCTGGAGGCTGGTGAAGGAAAGACTTGGAGACACTGGTTCCAGGTGGTGAGGGCCATGTGGAGGTGGCTCTGATGCCATGTCAGCCCTTGATGCTTGTTCATCACCAGAATGGCTGAGCCCTGACCCTTGGGACCTGGCAGATCTTTCTCCAATGTTTTTCAAGGCTTTTCCTGTGGTCAGTGTGAGTGTTTTGTGTGTTGGGGGTGGGTTTTATGTCAAGTGCTGTTGCTTTAACTGCAAGGCTCTGGTTTTCTGTGGAGTTGGAAATGCCCGTGACTTCCTCACAACTCATCCAGCTTCTTTCATACACCTGGCAATGGTCACCAGTCACCTCAATGTCCCAGTCCCAAAAATTGCTTGAATCCTCTATTTGGATCCATACCCATCACTCCAGGAGGTTCATGGATCCACCAGGGTCATGGATGACTCCTGAGGACCATCCAAGTGTGGGCAGTGTAAGAGAGGAGCAGAGCAGGGTCAGCTCATGGGCCATGACTGAGCACAGCCACCCCAGCAGCAGCCGTTCCCCATCTCCCAGGCACAGCCATGCCCACAGCATGCAAATGGCACTGCCATACATGATTAGCCCAAGAGAGGCCTTTCTTCCTTCCGTATTCCCAGTAAAATCTTCCTCCTGTTCCTCCTCCACCTGCAGACATCAACTGCTTTCCATTTCTGGGCTCAGACATGGCTGGAAGGGTTCACTGAAGCCATCAGCCATCTCATTGCTTCTCCCTGACATGCCCTGACCCTCTCCCACACCTACAATGGCCAATCACGGCTGCTCAGGCCTCCCGCTCTTCAGAAGAGGCCTTGAGCTTCTTGGTTGTTCTTCTTATTATAAACTTATTAACTGCTTATTATGAACTTCCTCACTTTCTCCAGAGTTCATGGTGAGCTTTCTTGTCCGTAACAGCCCTTTATGACCACGTCTCAGTAGATCATTGTGTTTGTATGATCATTTGTGCAGAAAGGGCAGTCACAGGACAGCACCCAATATGTCAAAACTGATGCCCAGTGAAATGCCATAAAGCCCTGATGAGTTCCCCCTGTGTCTGTGTCTCTCCTGGAAGGAGTCTGTCCCGAGAAGGGGATCCAGCTCCTGCCACTCTCTGCAGAGGCACATGAGCAGTGTCCATCACCTGGGGACACAAAGGGTGACGTTTGCCAGACCACCCGTCATCTGAACCACTTAGATGTGTGCTTGTGGATGGGGTATGGAGCCTTATAGTGCAAATACCTATTTAATTGTCGTTGCCAGAGGGGCGACCACAGATGCAGAGTACTATTTTACAGATATGTAAATATAAGCATATAAAACTGACATTCCTAGACATGTTACACAAACACCTGAAGGATTATTCTTGCCTTTTAACATGATTATCCACAGAAGCCCCACCAGCTTTCACCTCAGGAAATGGGATCCAGAGTCCAAGGGCAGGATGGTTTGGGCTCTGTGCTGGGATCTGGAAACTGAAACGTGCTCCCATCTCCCAGCCCCCTGCCCTCCTCAGTGAGGGTGTGAGACATTCTGCCAGCGAGGGCTGAACTCACAGCCATGACCAGTATCTTATGTCCAACTGCAGCCAGTGGTGTCCTGCCAGCTCAGGATTGGAGCTTCCATTGCGAGAGGTGTTTAAAAGATGTGGAGATGTGGCGCTTTGGGACATGGTTTAGTGGTGATCTTGACAGTGTTTTATTTATGATTGGACTCCATGTTCGTAAGGGTCTTTTCCAGCATAAATGATTCTCTGATTCTCTGTTTTTGGTTGAAACCATTTCAGTTCCATCACCTCCAGGTTCCCTCAGAGGCGGCTGTTGTGTGGCACAACTGTCCTGGCTCTCCAGGCAGGTTGGGCACTGGGTTGGTGTCTGCATTGGCAGTTTTCCCCTTCTGGGGTAAAAGGCTGTTGAGCAGAGACAGTTGTAGAGATTTGGGTCACAGGGGTTTGCAGCAATCCTGTCAAACTCTGAGCAGGATGAGCTTTGGAGCCCAGGAAAAGTGGAGATGCTCTGAAGGATGTTTGTGAACAGTGGTGCTGTC
This sequence comes from Columba livia, assembly GCF_036013475.1. Lineage (NCBI taxonomy): Eukaryota > Metazoa > Chordata > Aves > Columbiformes > Columbidae > Columba > Columba livia. The sequence continues at coordinate 24,794 of NW_027043036.1, forward strand.
ACTGATAACAGTAACAGGGAACTCCTCATTCTCACTGATGATCATGATGAACTAAAGCTCTTTAATTTAATTCCTAACAGTCATTCTTGCTTTTCAAAACATCTACTACACCTCAGTAGTTGTGTCTTCAAAGAAGCTCTTAGAACAATGATTTTTCTCCCACTTTTTTTTTTTTTTAAATCATTTAAAGACTACAACTCTTGGACAGAATTACCCCAAAATCAACCTTCTTTCATAACTTTTCTCCTTTTTTTATCCTGGTGTGCAGTGGAGGTGGTGTAGGGGAATAGTTTCTTTTTGAGACAAAGAAGGCCAAGGAACAGATCCCAGGTCAGTGCAAAGGCACAAAGGAAGCCAGAATCTTTATGTGTGTGCACTGACACACACTGTCACCTGCATTTCCAGTCTCTGCAGTCCCAACCGTGCAGCAGAGTCTGGAGTTCTGAGGTCCCTTCATCTGCCCCGTGTGACACGTGTCAAATGGAACCACCCCAGTCCAATGGCTGGTTTTGATTCTCTTCACAGCCTGAAGCACCACATGGGTCAGGAGACAAGCCAGGATACCCAACCAGGACTCACATGCTCTGCCCTTACAGTTCAGGTGTTCCCGGGAATCTCAGCAGACATGTCACGCTGATATCTGGGTGCAAGGAGCTGCTCAAGTGTCTCATCTCCATTTCTGTAACGGTGGCTTTGCTGCCTGGCTGCTGTGCAGACTCTGTACATGGATGTTGACACCTCTTGAACAACCTGCTCTGAAAGGGTTAACAAGGGCCGTTCTTTCTGGAAGGGTATTAGAACAGCAAAAAAGACCCTGGGTTGGGGCAAATGAAAAGAGATGCAAAAGTTGTGGTCAGGACTGTTTGGGGGCACTTGCAAAGCAGCCCTGCACCTCGTGAATTATTCCTGTGCTCAGGGAGAACCTGAGAGCTTTGTCTAAACTGAAAACATGAAGGAGAAGGAAGGACAGCGTAATTCAGGCTGGGTGGGACCTCAGGAGGTGTCTTGACCAACCTCCTGCTCACAGCAGGATCACACCAGATTGCTCAGGGCTTTATCCAAACACATCTTGGTCACTTTCTGGGACAGAGTGGGTGCGCACTCCTGGGAAACAGCTTCCAGTGCTGGACTGTCCTCAGGACTGGAACGTTTCTCCCTTTCTACAGCACCTTTCCAAGCCCAAACATCCAGATTGGTTTTACACATCTACTCACACACTGACACAGACCATAATATCCTACCTTGGACACAAGAATATTGCAGGGGATGACACTGAATGTCTTGCTGACTTCCAGGTAACAGACCACCAATGTTCTCTCCACATCCACAACCCTGTCCTTTCCTCAGAGAAAGCAAAGAGGATGGACAGGCACAACCTGCCCTGGGTAAACCCCATCACCTTCTCTTCCAGACACCCAGAAATGGGGTCCCAGTGGACATGCTCTGGGGCACAGCCCTTAGTTCCCCTGCTCACCCACTGGCCATTTTGAAAAGTGCACACACTGTGTGAGAGCTGCCAGTGGTCAGGGAGTCCCCCCAGTCTCCATGAGCTTTCCAAGATGGGGGAGAGTGGCCTCACTGTGACATCGTCCTGCTGTCCCAGCTCCTGGGATGCTGCCCCTGCTGTCCCATAGACTGGAAAGGATTGTGTTAGTTCCAGTGACCCCTGACTTGATCCCCATGCACTGCTGGTTGTTCTGACTCCAGCCACAGAGATTTCAGAGACCTTGCTGGTGAAGAGGGAGAACAAGAGGACATAGGGATTCTCACCTCTTATTATATTCACTAGTGTCCACACAGTGTCTTTGTTTCTCCTTTAACTGTTCCTGCAGTAGTAACAGCTCATTATGGGGCCCCTGAATTGCCTTACAGGTCTGGACTGAGCTTTGATCTGGGCTGTTGCTGTGCTTGGAGGCTGCTGTCCTTGAGAGCAGATGAACTCACTCCTGCCACCCTGCCTGGCAGTTCATTCCATCCGTGTCACAGCTCTGTCTGCAGCACTGACAGCTCCAGCTCCCCAGTCAGGTCCCTGGCTGAGGACATTGCCTCACATCTGGGCTGAGCCACCCCAGCTGTGGAACCAGCCCAGCTCTGACCTTCCACAAGAAACCTGGTACCAAGTGTCCAAGAGCCCATGTGTGCAAAGGCTTTGAATCAGAGCACGGACATGACATGGCCAAAGACTGATGAACGTCTCTCTAGACCTAGGAGTGTAAAGCCATAACAAAATGCCTTCATTCAACTGAAGATATTCCTCCCCTAGCCTGGAGAAATTAGATCCTTTGCTGTAACATTCCTGGTGTCCTGTCTAATGATGGGAGAAGAAAATACGATTCTCAAACGGATTTATTTTTTAAAATGAAAAGTACAATGCTGGAAAGAAGTGTCTCTGAAGAGGAGAGAGAACCAGCATCACTGATTACTTCAACTTCGAAGCTGTGCCATTGGAGCCCCAGGGACACCTGGAAGGAGCCCAGAGGGGACAGAGAAAGGGAAATCCTGGGCTGCTCCTGTGCTGCTGAGCTGGGCTGGGCTCCTGGGACACAGGGAGCTCATGGCAGCGGCAGCGCTGCAGAGAGACAGCTCTGCCCAGGAGCAGCTCCTCTGCACACGCAGCAGGGCTGAGGGCTCTGCCTGCAGCACCGAGGGCACAGGAGCCAGGCACAGAGAGGGAAACGCAGTCTGGGCTGGGAGGATGCTGAGAGTTCACTGGAAATGAAATCCTCTCAGATATGAAGCCTGTGGCTGCAGGGCACTGCGTCTGCGAATCTTGGTAGGATCTCAGAAAGCTGTCACATTGCAGAGCCTACAAGAGATGTAAGTACAACTCTTAGAGATTCCCTGATGCAGAGGAGAGGATGTGCTGCAGAGCAGGGATTGCCTTCTGCACTGTCAGAGTGACAAGACGTGAATGCTGCGTTCTCCCCAGGGTGGCTGTGGGGTGTAAATGTAAATGTGCAGGCAGGGGTGCCCAGGGCTGTCCTGCAGAGCAGGGTCCCTGCACCCCAGGGCTGTGCCGGGCAGGGACTCTGCCGCCTGCCAGGGTCAGCGCTCAGCCTGCCCGGGAGATCCCAACAACACTGAGGGGAGAAGCTGTGGGGGGATGAGCGACCCCCGGCAGGGCAGGGTCCTTCTGCTGCTGGGTTCTCCGTGGGTCGGGGCTGCTCACAGCTCCAGCTCATTCCAGAATATTGACAAGAGGAGGTTTCAAGGAGAAGACAAAAAGTACTACAAAGATAAGGAACCTCCCTGAGTCTGTGTTTTCAGTCTCCTACTCTGGGGAATGGGTGGTGATTAAGGCAGTTCTTAATTTTAAACAAATACTTGAGACACATGAACTGCAGTAGGTCTTCAAGAGAATCCTGACATGCCTTGCCTCTCCTCTGCCTATGCAGAACCAGCATCACCTTTGCTGGACACCTTACACTTAATCTGTAATCTGTTTTCCAGCCTGCAAACAGGAAGATGCCCCCAGGCAGTGCCCTGTGAACAGGCAGGATCTGTAGGGCCAGGGGGAGGACACAGGGGGTGGGATGGTCTGTGAGCACTGACAGGGAAGAGACATGGACAGGGAAACACCTCCCAGGGGAGAATCTCCAGGCAGCAGGGAAATGATCAGAAATGAGAGGAAACCAAACCCGGAATGGTTATGGGAGGGAGAACAGAGAAAAGTCCCTGTGACCCCCTGCAGTGCAGATCCCTCCTGTGAGCAGCCCCCTGGGCTCCTGTCCCACCCAGCAAAGCCTCTGCCCTCAGGGCCGGGGGCTCCAAGGCATGAAGCAGCTCCTGTGCAGCCAGAGCTCCAGTTCCTCTGCAGAGCACAGGGGCTGAGAGCAGCTGCCCGGCAGTGTTGGTGTCTGGGAGGTGGCTGCACAGCTGGGGAAGGGTGACGCTGTCTGAGTGCCCGGCTGCCTCTGCCCTGGCCTCTCTCACACCCACCCTCACCGCATTTTCCTTCTTGCTCCCCTGCTCTGGGTCACTGCTGTTGGGATCTTGTTCTTGCTGTCAGGCTCTCTGGGGATGGCAGTTTCAGCTGCAGAGTCACAGCCTGATCTTGTGGGTCCTTTCCTGCAGGTGTGTCCATGGGCACACGTGTCCCAGCTTTGCTCTGACCTGTGGGCTGTGGGCAGTGCAGTCTGTGGGGCTGGGGAATGAGCCGTGTGTGTCCTGGGCTAAACGTTGAGACCTTAGGAAAGGGTGAGACCTGTCATGGTCTGAGGTGGATCCCTCTGCTCTCAGCAGTGCCTGGTGGCTTTTCAGGGTAACATGGGAGTGCGATCAGCCCCCATCTCAGAAAGGTGCCAGCCCAGGGCAGCTGGAGCAAGACAGAGGGACAGAGCAGCTGCCCTCACTCTGCACTGACCCACAGGCACCCTCTGGTCTCGCAGGACTCGCTCTGTTCTCCCTGAGTGCAGCAGAAATGCTGAGGGTTTCTGACACCGAAGAACACTCCTCAGGGTGGGAGGGCAGAAGGAGCTGTAGAAACACCAAACCTCTCAAACTCAGTTTCTCAGGCCTGGGGGTACAGATGCTGACAGTCCCTTCTGCACCAGGAGCGGTTCCAGCTGACAAAGCTGAACCCCAGGACTGGCCCCTGCCCACCCGATCACACAGGGTCAGGCTGAGTCCTCAGGAGCCCCTGGGCAGAGACCCTGCTCTTCATTGCACACTCATCAAGCACCGACGAGGGCTCCAGCCAGGACGTTCTCCTGGAAAAAGAAAAGTGTCTCTTTGTGGGAGGGTCTGTGGGAAATGGGTTTGATTATTCCCAGAGAAGTCTCATCTAAACCTTCACTATCTTTTCCTCCTATGACAGGTCCTCACGCCCACAGTCAGCAAATGTCCAACAGCAGCGCCATCACCCAGTTCCTCCTCCTGCCATTCACAGACACACGGGAGCTGCAGCTCTTGCACTTCTGGCTCTTCCTGGGCATCTACCTGGCTGCCCTCCTGGGCAATGGCCTCATCATCACCACCATAGCCTGGGACCAGCACCTCCACACCCCCATGTACTTCTTCCTGCTCAACCTCGCCCTCCTCGACCTGGGCTCCATCTCCACCATTGTCCCCAAGTCCATGGCCAACTCTCTGTGGGATTCCAGGGTCATTTCCTATGCAGGATGTGCTGCCCAGGTCTTCTTTGTATTTTTCTTGCTTGGTGCAGAGTGTTCCCTTCTCACCGTCATGTCCTATGACCACTACGTTGCCATCTGCAAACCCCTGCACTACGGGACCCTCCTGGGCAGCAGAGCTTGTGTCCACATGGCAGCAGCTGCCTGGGCCACTGGGTTTCTCAATGCTCTGCTGCACACGGCCAATACATTTTCACTGCCCCTGTGCAAGGGCAATGCCCTGGGCCAGTTCTTCTGTGAAATCCCCCGCATCCTCAAGCTCTCCTGCTCACACTCCTACCTCAGGGAACTTGGGCTTATCGTGTTTAGTCTGTTAATCAGTTTTGGCTGTTTTGTATTCATTGTGGTGTCCTATGTGCAGATCTTGAGGGCCGTGCTGAGGATCCCCTCTGAGCAGGGACGGCACAAAGCCTTTTCCACCTGCCTCCCTCACCTGGCCGTGGTCTCTCTGTTCATCAGCACTGCCATGTTTGTCTACCTGAAGCCCCCCTCCATCTCTTCCCCATCCCTGGACCTGGTGGTGTCTGTTCTGTACTCGGTGGTGCCTCCAGCAGTGAACCCCCTCATCTACAGCATGAGGAACCAGGAGCTCAAGGATGCCCTCTGGAAACTCATATCTTATTGTTTTGTAAAGCAATAAATTGCCCATCTGGTTCTACATAGGCGTTTTAATGTAGCTAATTACAGGTCCAGCCTGTCATCTGTATTTTTTGTTGTTATTAGTTGTTTTCTTATGTTGTCATGCCCTTTCTAATTCACTGTTGGCTTTTTTTTTATAGCTATTGGCTGTGTAAACGAGAAGCTGTGCTCTCCTTATCTCTAAACAAAATAAAAGTCTCTTTGGTGACTTGTTTTTCACTATATCCTTCCTGCAAGCCCATTTTTAGAGCTCCAGGGATGGATCCTGTGTTCATGAGAGGAGGGGAAAAGAGTCCAGCGTGGCAGCCCTGCCAGGGAGCAGCAGCGCTTGTTCTTCCAGAGCTGTTCTGGTTCCACTCCCACACTCTCCTTCTCATCCCTGGTGTTGGTGCAAGGCCTGAGTGCTCTGGCAGCTTGGTCACCGTCCTGTTGTGTGTCAGTGCTGTGAGCGCAGGCAGGGACAGGCAATGGGCACTGCTGTGACAGAGCTGGCCTCACAACAACCTTTCCGTAAAGAAAGGTGATCTCCTATGGGCAGGGCATGATGGTTTATATCTTCTTGCAAAGTTTCTCTCAAGCATATTCCTACAAAAGTGACCCACAGATGAAACCCCAGCGTACAGCTGAACAGTGCGTGTGTGCAGGGCTGGCACACAGCAGTGTCCTCTCACAGCCAGGCTCCTGCCAGAGACCTGCAGGACCAGCAGAGCAGGGGCTGGGCTGTGCCCATGTGCACTGGACACCCCACAGAAGCTGCCCCAGGGCATTGTCATGGATGGGCCCCTCACAGCCACCATTTCCAGCCCTGACTTCTCTCCCCAGCTCACCGAGGTTGTTCTTGCCTCCATGGAATGACACTGAATGACTATGTCAGCAGTCCATGTCTGCATTGTACAGGTGAGACGTGAGCACGCACATCATGGATGTGAGGTGGGATGTATCCAAGAGAGCACAAACAACATCAGCTCTTCCTGGGAGCTCCATGAGGGCCTGTGGGACAGACAGTGTTTTGAGGTCACTTCATGTTGGCAGAAACATCCTGTGGGAAACCACCTGAATGCAGCACTGGGTTGTGCTTCCTTGAACTCAGATCCCCATGTCCATTCCTCCTGAGATCTCAGATGAGTGCAGAGCAGGGTGACACACCACAGGGCTGAGGTGCCTCCTGTCCTTTGAGAGTGGCAACAGGAGGCCAGAGGGAAACGAAGGCTACAGCCGCTATGTGCAACAGGGAAAGATTCTGTCTCTGAACACCCCTGGGTGCAGAAGGAGTTCACGAAGCCAGCTCAGACTTGGATGGCAGACAGAACTTGACATTTCTGTGTGTGACTCCAGGAACAAACCTCAGTGGCTCAGTGAGATTCATCTCAGCTGCTGGAATGGCTCATTGCGAGTGCTCCTGTCTGCTCCGTCATCCTTGCCCATGATCCTGGGCTGTGCTCTCAAAAGTACCAGAGCACTCAGATTGGTTCTGGGATCCTTGGAAAAGGCAGACATACAACCCAACTTCAAGAAGGGCTCTTTATTAAAATCCAGCTGTTTTCCTCAAGAAGAGCTGCTCCTCCACCTGGTTTAGCGCCAGCAGCACAGGGCTCGCAGGGTCCATCGTGATCTTGGCCGCTTCCATGAAGAGCACACGATGACAATGGTCTGAGATGCCAGGGAGCAGATGGAGGGTTCGCTGTCCTCCTCCAAGGGCTGAATGGCTGCAACAGAAAGAAGCAGAACCCAGATGAGCTCCCATGTCTGCAGAGACCCTCAGGCATCCCCTCCCGACCACGCTCCCTACTCACCTCTGCAGATCTCAGACAGACTCTTCTTGCCTGGGTCCCTCAGGTGCCGCACAGCCAGCCCTGGGCACAGAGCTCCATCAGCCCCTGCTCCCTCCCCTCACCAGGGCTGAGCCCAGGGGGGAGCAGGAGCCGAGATGGTGGGACCGGGCAAGGCGGCCACCAAGGCCACCTGCGTGGGCAGGGCTGGGAGGGGAGGCCAAGGCCCTGCACGGGGCAGCCAGGGCTCTGGCAGGCACAGGGCTGCTCCTTGTCCCAGGGCAGGGCGGGGACTGGGGCCAGGCTGCCGAAAGAGGGACCCGGGGGCTGTGACTCACCGATGAACCTCACGGCCACCTCTCGCAAGCTGGCCTGAGCATCCCCCAGGTACAGCAGGCTCTGACTCAAGAGCTCTTGAACTACGCTCCTGTCCCGCTCCAGCTGGAGAGAGCACAAGGGTGTGAGCACGTCACTGTCCCTCCCCACTTGGCTGGATCAGTCTCTCCTCCCAGCAACCCATGTTCCCCTTCCCCTACGGCCATTCCCGTGTTCCAGCCAGGAGCCCTGTGGGGCTGAGAGACAGACACAGGCCGAGGGGTCCCAGGGGTGCTGAGAGCCCTCCCTTCTGCAGGGTGCGGGGCAGAGGGGAGAGCACCTGGGGACTCTGTTCTTGAGGACAGGGAACAAGGATGCAGCTCGGGGCTGCAGCAGAGCAGGGGAGGCACATCTGCAGAGCCCACAGCACAGACATGTGGGGCAGCCCCGTCCAGCCTGGGCCCTGGGCCTTGGGGGTTGTCCTCACCAAGCACTCTCCAATCCTCCATGTCTGCTGTGTCTGCACCAGGTGTTGGAGCTGTTTCCACTTGAGGAGCTCTGCTGCACCGAGGAGGGCTTCCCTGGCAACCTACGGAACAGCAGAAGCTGGGAGATGGCACCATGGTTGGGGCAGGAGACCTGGTGTTCCCCTCCTCTGGGCATTGTTCCTGGGGCGATTCTGCCCTCAGGGAGCGGGGACATGCCCTGGCCCAAAAGCCCAGGGGTCTCTTCCCTGCATCACTGCTCGGCTTTGAAATCTGTACCTTGGCCACGCTCTGCACTTGGTCACTCATGCGGAAGAAGAGAGGGAGCAGGCCACGTTGCACCGTGTTCTTCATCTCCCTCTTGTCGTTCCGCACCACCATCTTCATCAGGTCTCTGAAGAGGCTGATGGAGCTCTCTCTCAGCTGACTCAGCTCCTGGGAGGGAGCAGCACAGTAGGACCTGAGCACCAGCAGCTCTCTGCCCACGGGGAGCAGAAGCTCCTGCATGGCTGATGTGAGGGGAGATGCTCCAGGGCGGCATTCTGCACACTGCAGTTGTGGCCAGATCTGCGGCCCTGGGTCCATGAAAGGCCACTTGTGAGACTTGCTCAGGCAGTGCCTGTGCCTCAAAGTGCTCTCCCAGCCAGCCAGCAACCCCAGCAGCCTCAGCAGCCATGGTGGGGAGGAGCTGTGGGAGCAGCAGGCAGGGAGAAGCTGGGCTGGGCTGCAGAACACAGAAACCATCCCGCAAGAGCCCCGGGGAGAAAGCAGAGGAGAAGCCCTTGCTCCGATGGCTGGGCTGAAGGGCAGCTGTCATTGTCCAGTGCCCACCCACGGGGTTCAGGCTTATACATCAGCCTTATACATCAGCCTTATACATCAGCCTTACGTCATCAAAGAAGGGCAGGAGAAATTCTGCCAGCCACACAGCGATGGGACTGGCCTCCTCCCTCTCCAGCTGAGCCATCACGTTTCTGAAGATGACCAGAGCCTTCATCTTGATGGCCTTTTTGCCGTACTGCAGGACCCACATCAGGTCTGGCAGCATGACCTCCATTTTTCTGGCCTGTATGAAGAAGAGAGTTTCCGTCTTGGGACCAGGTCGGTGCCTGGAGAGCTCCCCAGGCAGCCCCCAGGCCCCACCATGGCAGGAAGGGCCTTTGGATCAGGCACCCCAGCGCCTGACTGCCAGCCAAGGCCAAGCCCGAACCCACTGCCCCGGCCCTTGGCTGCCAAGATGGCTGCCCTTGGCGACACCCCACTCACCATCTCTCCTCTCTGTGACAGCGTCATCATGGCCCTGAGCAACAGGGAGAGCACCGCTGGTCTTCGTTGCCTCAGAAACCTCATGACTAGGTACATTGGAGCAAACTCCTCATCTTGCAGGTCACTGCTGGCCAGTATCTGAAAGCAAGCCAGCAGTGAGCGACCGGCAGAGCTGCTGGGGCTCCTGGCACTGTGCAGCTCCTGGGGCACCAGGAGCTTCTTCCAGTAACTCACAGCCAAGCGAAGGATGGCGGTGTCCACCCGGTGTGTATGAAAGACCCTATAGTGCCGGTCCTGCAGTTGGATGAGCAGCTCCTTCAACACGTTCTGCAGGGTCTGGGGCACGGAGAACATCACCTCCCACAGTGCCAGGGCAGTCCTGCAAGAGAGCGCTCTGTCAGCAGGGCAGCCTGGCCCACAGCAGCGTGTCCGGCTCCGCGCTGCAGGACGCTTGGGATGCCCTGGGCAGCAGCAGAGGCTGAGCTGCTGCTCCCGTGGGGCTGGCAGGAGCGCAGTGGGGGGCTCTGGGCTGGCTTGCTCAGCTGTGGCTGCTGCGGGCCTGGCTGACCCCCAGCGCTGGAAAATGTGGTGGGATGGAGGGTCCTGCTCCTCGGGGGTGTCCTGCAGGATTCCTTGGCGCTGGCAGCCAGAGCGTCTCTGGGCCCCTCTCCCCACAGGGAACATGCCCTCATGGCTTTTGGGGCCGGTACCTGTCTCCTGGTGGTGCGATTGTCAGCAGCGTCGACACCACCTCCCCAGGGCACTTGTCAGCCATGGGGACAATTAGGGACATCACACTCCGCCGGGCTGGTGCCGTGTTGATGCACTCCAGGGTTTTATAGATGCAGCTTGTGATCTTTGGCACCTGGAGGAGACACAGGTGAGGATGGTGCTGCCACTGGAGTGCAGCCATTTCCTCAGCTGTCCTTCCCATCCCTCTCTGCCGTCTTCATGTGGCTTCACTTTACCAGGATTTGAGAGGAAGAGATTGTTGGAGGGAGGAACAAGGCCTGACAGGGCCAAAGGGCAATCCAGCCAAAGGCCACTTACATCCACCAGCCAGAAATCGCAGTTTCCTTTGACCATGTTCAGCATGTTTCTGGCCGCCTCCTTGCCAAATGTTCTGGAGTCGCTCATCGCCTCGATGAACACCAGGACCATGTCTGTCCTCTCGGAAGGCTGGAGGTATTCTTCAAAGAGCTAAGGGAGGAAGGGAGGCAGCGAAGCCAAGTCACACCGAGTGCCCCGGTGCTGCTGCGTAGGCGGGCAGTGCCAGCAGCCCTGCAGAGACGCCCGGCGGTGCTGTGGCAGTGCCCGCAGCAAAGCTGGCAGCAGGGGCGGCAGTGACTGCATGGGAAGATGAGAAGAGAGGCCCGGGGAGAGGGGGGAGGGTTGGGGTCCTGGGCACAGGCTGCTGGTCCTGCCGCCAGCCAGGGCTTGCTGGTGGCCAGCAGGACTGGGGCTGCTGCTGGGACACTGGAGAGCAGCCCTCGCATCGTCCCTGCTCGGGGACAGCAGGAACCCTCTCAGCAGGGACAGAGAGGCCATGCCAGCCCCCTGGTTGTGGAGGCCTTTGCTCACACGAGTCCCCTGCTGGTGCCACCAACAAGAGTGCCAGCAAGAGCTCTTTACCATGATGTCGGGTTTTAGCCAGTCCTCAGAGGAGCTGTCGGGATCTTCCAAGTGGGGCTGTCGTGCTTCATTCCTCCTGTCTAAACAGCGGGGAAACAGAGAGAACTCAGCAAAGCACAGCAGCTTTGTCAGCAAGCTTCCCAAAGCACCCCGAGATCTGCCCTCACAATGGCAGGGCATAAGTGGTCAAGGAGAATTCTGGAGGGCATCAGGAACAGCTTCTTGCTCCAAGCACTGGAAGCTCTAGCCAGGAGGACTCAGAGATAGACCTGCTCTTCACTGGCAGGAAAACCATGGCTTTGGGTCATGGCAATCAGCCGTATGTTTGGGTCTGGGAACCACAGAACAGCGGGCTTCAGGATCCTGAAAGGAGGGAGGAAGGAGAGCAGCAGAGAACAGATCCCAGACTTTGGGAGAGCGCTCAGCTGCTGCAGCAAAATGGCAGCTGGGATGCTACGGGAAGCAGCTGGGAAGGACAAAGGAGGTGAGGAACAGGAGCAGACCCATCGGGAGATGTCTGTGTGTAGAGGGATCGAGCCCAGCACAACTTCTCTTACTGTTTTGTCCAGCCAAGAAGACAGCGAGGTGCTGCACTGCATCTCGAGCCAGAGTTCTTTCCTCTCCCCAGGAATGTTGGAAAAGGAGGAGATGCCCCAGCAGCTGTCCCAGCTCTGGGATCTGGATGTCTCTATAGCTGACAGGGCCGTGTATGTCTGTCCTAGAGCGGCACCAGGCCTGGGCGAGGGAGACAGAACAGCAGGAGGGTTGAGGACAGGTGGCTGTGCCAGAGCCCTGAAGCCAAGTGCGTGTCCAGGGCTCGGTGGGCAGGCAGGACTGTCCAGGGCCGTGCCGGTCACAGCTCCCAAAGCAGCTGGGTGGGCAACAGCCCCGCGTGGGGAGAGCTGCAGGCTGCTCTGGGGTGCAGGGATGGGCAGACGCTCTGGCCAGAGGGTGCCTGGCTCCTTACCCCCAGTGTGGGATTCTCAGCCAACACGAAGCTCAGCCCCTCAATCCTCCCCATGGCCCTCTGCCGCACATGTTCTCTCTCGGAGCTGCTCAGAGTCAAGAGCATCTGGGGAGAGAGAAGCTGCTGGTGAGCCCTGGGAGCAGCCACCGCTCCAGCAGAAGCAGCACCGCTCAACGCCTGTGCTGGACTGGCCCGCTCCATTAAGGGTTCCCCAGGACTCGACCAAAGCCTGTAGCGAGGCCCTTGCCCTGGGGTCCCTGGCAGGCTTGGGGCACATGCCCCAGGCCAGCCCTGTGGCCAGGCAGGGAGGCAGATGTCACCCTCTGCGGCCACTGTGCTGCGGAAGAGCCTGGAGGGCAGCCCCTGGCTCCCCGGGGAGGTGGGCACCCTCCCAGCAGCGCTCTCTGCACGGCACGGGGTGGGACTGTCACCTCCAGAGTGGACACCCCATCCCCAGGGTGAGGAACAGCCCTTGCGAAGCCCAAACTTCACACACCCAGACCTGGAAGATATTCTGCAGCAGCTCGCTGACTCTGGAGGCACGAGAGTTGAGGAGCAACGCCTGCAGCATGTTGTCCATGGACCGCATGGTCTGCAAGAACACAACGGGTTGTGGTCGTGTTTTCTGCCACCCCTCTCACTCCCAGGGGACTGATGTGAACTCCCAGCACCGAGGGACGACTCCCGCGCTGCTGCGCTGTGCCTGGGAGAGACCCAGGGGCAAATAACCTGCTCTGGGCAGAGCAGCCTGCGAAACTGGACGTGGCCGGGCCCACAGGCAGGGGACGAAGGGATGAGGGTGGGACAGCAGAGCTGAGACCCTGCCTGCCTTGGGTCTCTGGTCATATCGCGGCACGGGGTGGTTGGGGAGCAGACAGAGGGACCGGGGGCTCCTGTAGCTCACGCAGCACTTACTTCTAAGTAGAGGTAACGGTCCATGTCCTCCACTTCTGGTGGAAGCGAGAAGACACTGGAGAAGCAGGCTTGGAGCAGCCTTGTCTCCTTGCCCTCCAGCACCCTCTCCACTGCGCTGCAAAGAGAGAGAGCAGCCAGCCGCACGCTGGTACCTGGAGCAGCGCCTCGAGGCCTCGTGCAGGCGTCCCCGGGAGGGATGGGCAGGTACCTCAGTTTGGCAATGGCACGCATAGCGATCTGCCTCAGCGCCGTGCGCAGTTGGTCCCTGGGCTCCTCTTCCAGCAGCACCTGCACAGCACAGCCAGGATGGGACCTGCAGCTGCCAGCGCCCAGCGCCACCAGCCCCTGGCCCTGCCCAGCGCTGTCCTCACAGGGTGCCGGAGTCCTCACTCCGGTGCCGGAGTCCTCGACCCCTTCCCCAGAGCCGCCGGGTATCCCCTCACCTTGATATTCTCTGCCAGCTCGTATCTCTGGCAGAAGACATCTAGGCCCATTGGGGAGCGCTGGCGCCTGCTGGTGTCGCACAGGTCACGGATGTCCATGAGAAACCCGATCTTGTGGCTCTCCTCCTGGCAGCCAGGGAGCAGAGAGGCAAACAGGGAGCATGAGATGGGGACACGCGGCCAGCGGCACCGCAGCATGGGGGTGCAGTGCCCATTAGAGACCTGGGAGCAGCTACTCTGCCCAGCCAGCACCCTCCAGCACCCGCAGCAGAGCCCCTGTCAGCAGACGCCGGCACAGCCGCCTTTAAAGCGGCTGCGGTTACCTTTTCTGGGCTGCCGAGAAAGGACACGATGGAGTCCATGTATCCGCTTAGAAATGCGTTCACAGGTAACGCATCGGCATCTAATAAAGGAGGAGAGCAGGGAGGGCTGCAGAGAGGGTTTGCAGGCAGGACAGAGCAGAAGGAGCTCTGCCCCATGTCCATCCCAGTGCCCGCTGCCCCGGCACAGTCTTCCCGTGCGTGTCAGGGCTGCAGGGTGCCCGGCAGACGGGCTGCGATGCTGGAGCCAGGCAGGACGGGGAAAGCGCCCAGTGCAGCGGGTGAGGAACTCGCTTCAGACGGGCAGGAAAGGTCCCCGTCCCGCAGCACGGCTGCCTCCTGCCCGCCCAGCTGCCTCTCGCTGCCCGTGCCCTGCAGCAGGAGCTGGGTCCCCTCTGCCCGCAGAGGCTGTGCTGGGGCCGGCTCCCAGCTCCGAGCAGCCCTGGGCTTCAGGCAGCATAGTCACCACCCATGGAACCCCCTGCCAGCGTGTGGGGAACCGTGATCCCGGTGTGGAGCGGGAAGCGATCGCTGGGCCCCACCCTGCCCAACAACCAGGGCCCCTCACTCACCGATCTGCGGTGGCTGGGCCACATCCACCTGGTTGGGCTGCGGTGGAGATGTGACCTCCTGGGGAGCCCCAGCCTCCTCCTGCCAGGCCACCCGGGGGCGGCTGGGGGGTCTCTCCTGCCAAGCCAGCCTAGGGCGGATGGGGGGGTCTTCCTGCCATTTTTCAGACAAAGGGAAGGACGAAAAATGGGGAAGGCGGACGCTTTGTCAAAATGCCTCGGTATTGCAGCTCTGCCAGAGGCAGCGGTGAAGGGTGTGGGATGCGCCCGTGTGCTCCTCGTCGGGGAAAGACGTGAGCTCAGGAGCCTCTTGCTCCAAGTCTGCCGGGGGCAGCTAGAGCTGGTCTGTGGTTGGACTCGATGATCTTAAGGGTCGCTTCCAACCAAGAAGATTCTCTGGTTCTCTGACAGACGTGGGCTACGCGCGGGGCTCTCGCCAGCTCCGTGCTCGCACCCTGTCCCGTCACCGTCCTGTCGGACAGTGTGGGCTGGGGCTGCAGCTGCACCGATCACATGCGGGGCAGTGGGTGTCACCAAGTGAGGTCACAAAGGGCCCCACTGTGACCCTGTGCCTGGGTGGGGAGGGTCAGGAGGTCCCCTTGGGAGGCTCAGGCCAGCTCAGCCCTGGGCACATGGCTGCTAAATTTCCATCCCAGTTTCTAGAAGTTCACCACCCATTGCTCTGAGCACAGTCTTGAACAGTCTGCTGCACCGCTCCATTTCCCCAGCGGCTGGTGCGTGGTGGGGATGTCACAGACACACTCAGTGCCATCTCCTTGCTCCAGGAGCATCCATCTATGGGGATGTTGCGGAAAGGAGTCCCGTTGTCTGGCTCAGTTCTCTCTGGGCTGCCAGGGGTGGCAGATGCACTCGATCCCCCAATCACCCCCGGCCAAACCCACAGCAGTTTGGTCCAGGCTCCAGAGGAGGGAAGGGCCTGAGCCGTACCCAGGCCAAGAACTCCTGCCAGCAGACCCACAGGGAAGCAGAAGAGCAGATGAACGCCGGGAACTTGTGGGCACACAAGTCTCAGACACTTTTCTTACCGTGTGCAATGTGACTACGAGTCTATCACTTCATTCCATAAATACGACAGCGTGGATGAGCCACTGTGAGCTCTCCTTGCTAAATAAGTGAGCTGTATGGCAATGGTTTTACTACTCACAGGTCTGTGGATGAGACCAATTTAAGTTTCATATTAATCATTTACCTTAAGTAGAGGCACACTAAATATAATCAATTCTTTAGGGACTTAAGGTGGTATGATTTTTAATATACTCTTTGCTTCGTGTTACTTGTAAGCTGGATTTGCTACAATTTTAAGCTGTGAAGTTCTGCTCATATCTACAAAAAGCAACTACAAACTACACTGATCACTCACAAGATAAGGCCGATATTGCACTTCGCTGAGAAGAAAGAAATTTGCGTCCAGGCAAAACAGTACCTGCAAGGTTATGGACAATAACCAATGTCTACAGCTGAACACAACAAAGCCCACGTGGAATCAGAGAAGTTTGCCACTGGAGCTTTAAACAAGGACTCCAGAGCCAACGGTTATCAGGGAGAGAAGAATCCTGACCGTGTGCACCGTGACGGGTACGGCCTCACCTGAGAGTTTGTCCTCGGAGCTCCAGGACACAGAGTCCAGCGTGAACGGTTATCAGGGAGGCAAGAATCCCGACAGTTTGCTTCCTGTTCCTGCAAGACAAGTGACAACCAGTCAGTGTCCCCTCTGTGGCACCTGGACCTTCCAGAGCAGGACGGCTGGTGGGAACTGTCACCATCAGCCAAGGCTCTGTGGGAAGTCTTCTCCTGGCACAGGAGCAGCTCTGGCTGTGCCTGATGAGCACCACGCTGCACCAAGGAGAACAGCAGCACTGGCAGTGACTCCTGGGCCATGTCCGGCTGGGCAGAGATGATCTGAGGGCAGGTTGGCAGCAGACCCTGAGGCTGTGCCGGGGGTGGCCACATCTGGCTCCTCCCGGCAGGAGTTTGGACAGTCCCTTCCCAGCTGTGAGCGCCAGGCCAAGGGCACGGGGCAGAAAGAGCCCTCACCCCCAAGGGTCCCAGCCCCACATTGGCCTCTGTCCCCAAACTACCAAATCTTCTAAATAGGCTCTGCCTCTACCTGAATTATCTTCAGTTTTAACAAAAAAAAACCCCAAACTAAAGTGTACTTCTGGGTGAGGATGGACCAGGTTCGGGATCAGGACCAGGGGTGCTGCAGGAGCAGGTGTCTCCCAGCACAGACAGGCCATGGGGACCTGTCGACCCCAGCACCCCTGGGCCCCAGCATGGCCCAGTTCAGCAGCCCTGGGCCCGAGGGCTCAGCCCAGGGACAGCCCCACAACCAGGGTCAGAGCGGTTCCTGCTGCTGCCCCGAGGGTCACCAGCCCCAGGCAGCCCTGAGCCAGAGTGCAGGTGTCTGAGCTGGGCTGAGCTGGAAGGGGCTGCAAAACAGCTCATCGGAGGAGGCGATGGAAGAAGGTGCCGTGTGTGTGGCATCAGGGGTGAACCGACACCCTCAGTTTGGTATCTGGACCCGTGCTGGGCTTGCACATGGACTAAGCCCCAGCTCAGAGCACAAATTGCTGTTCCCAGCCCCGGCTGCCAAGCGCTGCTCCTGCTCTCTCCTCTCTGGTGCGGCCCAAGCGCACGACTGCCCTGCCTGCTCCTGCCTTGGGGCTTGGGGAGCTCGGCTCAAAAGGAAAGACAGACTGGTGTGGGTATAGGATCTCTTAAGTGTCCTGGGACTGCTTTGCTCATCACTCTGTAACAGTTCCTGGGCTATTCAGTCCATAGGTGCCCAGAGAGGCAAAAAAGTTCATGAACTAACTTTCCAATTAAGGTTCCCTTCTTACAAAAACACACACTTCCATTTTCTCATAGGCAAAAGACTGAAAGATGGAAGCTGAAGCAGCATGTGCCTCTTGTGAAAACAGGTAACAACAGATGGTTCCATTCAGTGGATCCTTAGTTGCTTCCTGCACAGGAAACCTGTCCATTAATTTCATCTCTGGTGTCCAGGCAGGGCCTTGCTGATGTTCCTGTGTCGCAGCAAGTGTGTGCATGTCAGGCTTTCTGCAGGTTTGTGGCTGAGTTTTCCATTTTCCCTAACAAGGACAATCTTGCTGTGTGCTCCTGAAGTCTCCCATAAGCTGGTGGTTGAGAGAAGGATGGGGAGCTCCAGTGAGCTCAGGGAGGACGAGGCAGCATCACAGGCAAAGCAGACGGGAACTCGACTGGGTGAACATTAATGGAATTTATTGATAGAAGAAACAGGAACGTCTCCCCCATCTCTGGGCGGATCACCGTGCACCCTGAAGCGATACAGGCAGGTGTAGTCCGGGTGGCCCCAGTTGCTCAGCACTTGCAGCCTGATGTAATTCACGACCCCAGGGAGCTCATTCTGCAAGGACAAGAAGAAATGAGTCGTCTTTTCCTCTCTGGCCCGTGAGCACTGACAGAAGAGCCGCAGCGACGGCCTCGATCAGCAGTTTCCTTCCTGCTGCCCTGCGGGGGCTTTGACATGTGGTGGTCCAGATGTTCTTATCCTGCTCTACCCCATTGGGCCATGAGAACAGCAAAGGAAGAAGCAGCGACCAGGTGCCCCAGCAAATACACTGGAAAGTTCTCGCCTGCTTTGGGGCACAGGCTTCCACAGTCAGAAGACCCAGTGCTGCTGTACAATTTCACCTCAAAACTGACAGATTTTGCTCTGGGGAGACTCAAAACTGACAAATTTCACCTTAAATTTGACAATTTTTGCTCTGGGGAGACTCAAAACCAACAAATTTCACCTCAAAACTGACAGATTTTGCTCTGGGAAGACTCAAAACCAACAAATTTCTCAATGGGGGTCAATGGGGTTCCCTGGTAGTCAATGGGGGTCAATGGGAGTCAATGAGGATCAATGGGGGTCAATGCGATTCAATGGGGATCAGTGGGAGTCAGTGGGGGTCAATGGGGGTCAATGGCAGTCAATGGCAGCCAATGGGGACAAACAGGAGTCAATGGGGCTCAATGGGGCTCAATGGGGATCAATGAGGAACCTTAAAACTGCCTTTAATCCCAATGGGGAGCCCCAAAATGCCTTTTATCCCAATGGGGAGCTCCAAAAAATGGCTTTTATCCCAATGGGCAGCCCCAACATGTCTCGCTGCCTTCTCTAGAAAGAAGAGCAGCAGTCCATCCATCCACCACCAGGACGTTAAAGCAGAAGAAAGGCAGCGTGGCACAGGCTCAAGGACAGGGCTGCCTGTACCCTTTGGCAGGGAAGCCTCTCCCCATCCAGCCGCATTTCTCCTCCTCTCCCACAGCTCTCCTCCCTCTCTATCCCCATACCTTCAGCTGGAAGGTCTGACTGGGATTCAGCGCCGCCAGGAAAGTGAACTGTCCCAGGAACGTTTCCTGCTCCTCGTGTTCTTCCTTGAAGCCCTACAGAAAGATGGGTGGAGAAAACAAGAGCGTCTGGTGCACCATGGGAGACTGAAGTTCAGCCGGTGAAGTACGGGGTTATTTCAGCTACGGAGTCCAAGGACCATGAGCACAAGGACAAGACGAGAAGCTGCAGGTGGGCAGCACGTCACACTTGCCCACTCAGCGAGTCCAGGCTGCCTGTCAGAAAAGGAGCAGATGCTCCCAGTGAGAGGGAGGTGACCTGAGGATCACAAATGCCACTGGGACTGGAAGACAAGAAGGTTTAGGACCACGTACTGTCCAGCTCCTTTTCCCTGTGGCTCCTGGAGTAGCATCTTGCCCCAGGAGATTTTTTTTTTTGAGTGGTACATTGAATAAAAGAGGAATACAATGGGAAGGAAGCAACTCCAAGGAGCCTGTTTGTTCTGAGACAGGAGGAAGCTTCAGGCCACCAGAATCTTTGACCCAACTTCATTGCCTGCTCAGAAATGCTCCGGAACCCTGAGCCCCCAACTCTAGAGAAATCACTTACATAGACAGCAAAGTCCTTGGGAGCTCCGGAGATGCTTTCTCCATGGAACGCTGTCCCTGAGACATGGGCCATGGTGACGGCTCTGGGAACGACTGGCATGGACAGCTTGATGAAGACGTGTCCCTGACTCCCTGGGAATGGCCAGCAGTTGCCAGGATGATTGTCTGGCTGAAAGGACAAGAAACACTCAGCAGGGAGACACAGGAGGAGAGCAGGTCCATGCGGGACGGGGGCAGGAGAAGAAGCCTGAAGGAGCGAAGACAGGTGGGAAGGACACTCAGAGTAGCATGTGTGGTTCATTCTCCCAGCCTTTGTGTTACTGCTTCTTGGTGCTCCTACCTCCAGAATCAGCTCAGGAGACCTCATGTAATCCATCACCGGCAGCGAGTACAAGAACACCTTTGCTTTGGCAGTCCGGAAGGATGGAGAAGTCCTGGACTGAATGACGGCTGCCCCTGGAAATTCAAACATGAGCGTGATCACCAGGCAGTGTCACGAGGAATATTGCACTGTTGACTTGAAAAAGGCTTCTCAGTTGTCATCCATGTCCTACAGTGGGTTCCCCTCTGTCTTGCTGGCACAGCCCCTCTGGAACACACAGCAGGGAGTCATCAAACTGTCGTATTTGGCCGTGGAAATAGGCAAGAATGTGAACCAGCCTTTCTGTGCTTCCCATGGGGTCTGGCCCGTTACAGGCTCTGTCACTGGGGGCACTTTTAGGGCACAAATTGACCCTTGACTTCTCGCCCCTTCTCTCCTGCCCCTGGGCACGTTCCAATGCCCATCTTGTCAATCTGGACAGGAGGCACCTTGGAACTGTTTTGTTTGTACAATGTCACAGCACCTGCTGATTTCAGGGCGTAATCAGCCATTGGGACCTGGATTGCCTCCAGCTTCTCCAAAGCTTCATTGACGATCTCCTGAACAGCCTGGGAAGGAACACAAAGGAGAGCGCCTGTTGGAAGGAGAAGGACCGGGGCAAGCAGCTCCCCTGCAAGGCCAGCCAAGGTGAGCAGGTACAAGGCCCATCTCAGATGGAAGGAATGCCCACATAGCCTGGAAGCCTCCCAGGTTTGCTCTGCTCTGATTGTCGGGATCAGAAAGGGGGGGCTGCTCACTCCAGTGCTCTGAATGCTGGAGCTGTGGGACGGGGCTGTTCCTGTGCAGAGGCCCCAGGCCAGGCAGCACGGACAGACAAGCCTTCTGGACATGAGATAAGCCTGGCTTAACTCTGCACTGCTGAGACCATTCTTTAATTCCAGTCCTCCCTTGAGGAGGACCCGAGATCTGGGCTCAGAGGAAGGTCCAACTCAGACAGCTGGCATTCCCGTCACGCTCTCTCTTCCCCATAAGGAAGTGTGGAGCAACAGGAAAAGGAAGCGTGGCCATGGCAGCACTTGTTCCAGCAGCACCAGCCTGTTGGCTGTGACAGGGAATGGAGTAGGATACGTGTGGATGGAGGATAAAACCCTTGAGTAGATCCTTCTGCCTTGTGCCCTTACCCGTCCGGTAACGCCTGGGAGCTTTGCCTGCTTCAGTCCTTCCTGCAGAGCCCGCTCAGTGACATCCTTAGTGCTCCAGCGCAGATGGTAAAGCCGTTCCTGGAGCTTATGGAGCTGGTCTGGCAGGGACAGGGTTTTGCTCAGGTCTTGTAACTGTGCTGCGGTGCTCCAGAGGCTTTCTTTGCCAAGTTGGCCCAAGTGGTAAATACCTGTGGGACACACACCAGAGCTTAAAACTTGGTCTAAGGCTGGGCTATGCCTCAGGCTGCCTGCTCCCATTTCTGTGTCTCTCCCAAGTGCCATAGTTGTCTCTCATTGTCTTTGACAGTGGCCATCATGGCGTATGGGCTCCGCAATAGATGGACGCTCCCTGCCCTGGACTGTACTCCTTGTCCTGCAGAAGATTCTCAGCCCCTGGGGCAGGAGAGCTCAGCCACGGCCTCTCCCTGGGCTGAAGAGAACTGGCTCAGCCCTCCTGGGGAAGGCAACTCAGCCCTTCCTCACCCACACCCGTCCCGCTGGAGCAGGGACTGGCACAGCTCTGTGGGGACTTTCTGCTCTTGGCTGAGCTCCTCTGCTCACAGCGGGGGAAGCGGAACAGGGCAGGATGGAGCCCCGAGTACCTCCTAAAGCACCATCCTCAGGCTGGAGCTCTGCAGAGACTCACCGAAAGAGAATAGACCGAGAAGCAGAACCAGGGTCGTTGCCTTGAGAGCCTTCATCTTCCTGCAGAGCAGATAAAGAAAAGGCTGGTGAAGCTGGCGGTTCCCGTGCAGATCAGCAGCAGACTGGAGAGCAGCAGCATGGACTCAGCCCTTGAGCCTGGCGTTCCTGCCGTGTGCATTGGCTTGGTCCTGCACCAGCTCCAGTCACTGCTGGAGGTGTCACCAGCTGCACCAGTGGGGGATTTGTCACGGCAAAGATTGTTTCCTTAGGGACAAAGGGCTCAAGATTGACTCTGGACTAAGAGCAGGAGTTGCAACAGGACTTGTGTCCACACTTCATGTCTGTGGGGCTGGAGAGGGATTCTCTGGAAATGGAAGGACACAACGAACGCCTGTTTCTCCTGCCCAGCATTCAATGGACACTTGTGCTGCTCCTGTTCTCCACCCTCTCAAGAGAAGGTTCAGCCTGTGCCCCTACAGTCCAACAGCTGCCAGGGGGGTGTGTGTCTCCCCTCTCGCAGCGTTTCTTTAGCAGCCGGGTTATCTCCGGCCCTTCTCTTGGCAGAACGGCAGACAAATGCAGACTGGAAAGAGGGAGGGAGGGCTGAATGTCAATGCGTGCTGGCAAGCAACGGGCAACCAAGGAAGCACCAAAGAAACTCCGGTGTCTGGGCCCTGCTGCCCTGAGCCTGATATGCCAAGACACAGCACACACCGCTCTGCAAGGGGGAAATTCCTCCTGCCTGTTCCAGGAGGCTCTCAACAGGCTCACAGCGACACTCATCAGGAATAAACAATCCCTTTTGTTCTCCTAGAGAACTCCTTGCACCCCTCAAAGGATCTCGAGCCCCTTTCCTGAGGCAGAGCCCTGGTAAGGAGCTGACCAGGTTTCCCAAGGAAACCTCCTCTGTCAGGAACACAAGTCAGACCCACGGCCAACAGAGGACACGCTGGTGTCCTTCTGGTCCCCGTGGAGAGGAAAACCAAGCAGGCTCAGGGACAGAACCCACCCTGCAGAGCACAACACAGGACGGAGCTGAGCTCTCACAATTACTGCGGCAGGCTGTGTCTGGGCCACCCCTGGGACTCTCTCTGTCCCATCCAAAATGGACCTGTCCCTCATTCCGCAGAGATCAAAGGCTTCTGGGCCCAGCCCTCACGTTCATGAAGAGACTGAAAGGCGGCTGCTGCCTTCCAGCAGCTCCAGACCCAGCTCTCAGGCTGCCCTCGTGTTCCTCTCCTGCCCACCCTCCACCCACCCCAGCTGATGAGGTGGAAAACACACCTGGGGAAAGGGGAGGAGGAGTTTTCAAACATACCCATTCAGACCTTGAACCTTCTCTGGTTGTCCCTTGGTACCTGCTGAGGTGCAGGTAACAAGCATCTCACTCGCTCAGCAATGAGCCAGAAACTCTGCGATCTCAGTTCCCTCAAGATCGAGAGTGACCGAGGCTCAGGGAGACCCCTGGTCTTATACCCTGCTGTGCTGACCTCAGCGCTGATGCTGCTTTGTGACACAACGGCAGTGGCTGATGTCACAATGGACGAGGCTGCACCTTGTTTGGAGGCAAAGTCCCACCTGACAGGAGCGGGTCTTACAGTTCTCTCTGCAAGGGAAGGAATCCTTCACCACAGAATGACGGGAAAGGTACAGGAACACGCTACTCTCAGATAACAGACTCTGTCACCACTCTTCCTCTTGCTGACCAAAGTTCAGACGGTGTTGGAAAACAACAACAAAAAAGCAAGATGTGCTCCTCAGGGAGCACATTGTATCAGCCGTTCAACAGTAAGTCCAACTCCCGTCTGAACCTCAGGATAAGAAATGCTGGATTAAATTTCCAGGAGAAGGAAGGGTGTGAAATGGCAAGACCAGAAAACGTTCATGAAAGCACAGCCATTCAAGTCCACAGCCCTGATGACAGATCACCTGCCCTGGTACCTAAGGCAGGATGTTCTCAGCTGATTTGCAGCCACTGACATCTGGAAAAGAGCACAAGGTCTCTTGTTCTTTCGCACTGAGCACGGAGGTTGGAACGGGATCTGGGAAGAAAACCACCTACAGTCAGTCTGGTTTCATTGGAGGCCATCAGGACAAGTTGAGTTCACATTCAGCAGGAGTCACAGCAGGTCCCACCCGTCCCTGCAGACCCCAACAGCGCTCCTGTGCAGGGTCCCGAGGAGCAGTAAGCACAGAACAAGAAACCTCCCTTCCAAAGAAGCCCCCAGCTGGCTCTTGAACCAAGCTGCACAGAGCAGCAGCTGAGAACAACCTCTGCCAACAACCTTTTAAAATTCTCACTAAAATTTCCCTAATCCCTGTCAAAATTTTTACAATTTCACGCCAAAATTTCTAAAATTCCAGTTGAAATTTGTAAAATTAATGTTGAAATTTTTCAAATTCCCTTCAAAATTTTTCAATTCCCGTCCAAATTGTTCATATTCCCATTGAAGTTTTTCAAATTCCTCTCAAAATTTTTCAAATCCTGTTGAAAGTTTTAAAATTCTCACTAAAATTTTTCAATTCCCATCCAAATTGTTCAAATTCCCTTTGAAATTTTTAAATTCTCAACAAAAATATTAAAATCCTGTTGAAACTTCTCACTAAAATTTTCCTAATCCCCGTCAAAATTTTTACAATTTCACGCCAAAATTTCTAAAATTCTAGTTGAAATTTGTAAAATTAATGTTGAAATTTTTCAAATTCCCTTCAAAATTTTTCAATTCCTGTCCAAATTGTTCATATTCCCATTGAAGTTTTTCAAATTCCTCTCAAAATTTTTCAAATCCTGTTGAAACTTTTAAAATTCTCACTAAAATTTTTCAATTCCCATCCAAATTGTTCAAATTACCTTTGAAATTTTTAAATTGTCAACAAAAATATTAAAATCCTGTTGAAACTTTTAATATTCTCACTAAAATTTTTCAATTCCCATCCAAATTGTTCAAATTCCCTTTGAAATTTTTAAATTCTCAACAAAAATATTAAAATCCTGTTGAAACTTTCAAAATTCTCACTAAAATTTTCCTAATCCCCGTCAAAATTTTTACAATTTCACGTCAAAATTTCTAAAATTCCAGTTGAAATTCTTAAAATTAATGTTCCAATTTTTAAAAGTTCCCATCAAAATTTTTAAAATCCCCGTCAAAATTCTTCAAATTTTTGTCAAAATTTTTACAATTTCACGTCAAAATTTCTAAAATTCCAGTTGAAATTTGTAAAATTAATGTTGAAATTTTTCAAATTCCCTTCAAAATTTTTCAATTCCCAACAAAATTTTTCAAATTCCCGTCAAAATTTTTAAAATCCCCGTCAAAATTCTTCAATTTTTTGTCAAAATTTTTACAATTTCACGTCAAAATTTCTAAAATTCCAGTTGCAATTCTTAAAATTAATGTTGAAGTTTTTAAAGCTTCCTTCCTTCCAAGGCCCTGAAAGAGGCTGAGGCATTTTCTTGGAGTTGCATCCGGCAAAAGTTCAGTTTCAATAATTCGAGAATGAAACCATCCTGACATGAAGCACAGCGCTGGCCATTCCCGACTTCCATCACCAAAAGCAAAAGGCAGACCAGCTGCTTCTTTAAGGCAGCATAGACAAAATAAAGACGCCTAGAACCACAGCAACTCTTCTGTGCAAAACCTGATCATTTGATTGCTATGGAGGAAATTCAGCCTCCCTGGAAAAGAAGTTGGAATTTTGGGAAATGACTTACCCAAGGCCTTCTTGGAGGAACGTTACGTTTGAATCCCATTTGACTATCCAAACCAGCCTTTAAAGCTTGGTGTAGGAAAGAAGCAAACAGATTGATGTCTCCAGGAGCTCTGCGGTGCGATCAGACCAACTCTCTGGGCACTACCCAGCGAGACACATGAACCTTCCCGCACGGACACAGCTCCCGAGCACGACTCCAGCCCTCCCTCATTGCTCCCTTGCATTTTTCAGCATGGCTTTTGCTGTTAATTTAGCAAGAACTCCTCCTGTTGGCAAATTACTGTTGGTAATACATAATACATACATAATACATAATACACAATACATAATACATAATACATAATACATAATACATAATACATAATACATAATACATAATACATAATGCATAATACATAATACATAATACATAATACATAATACATAATACATAATACATAATACAGATTAAAGTGAAGTACACATTGCTGAGTCAACACCTTGAACTGGGCACCTGCTGAATTGGAACTGGGAGGCTTAGAGGAGCCAACGCAGCTGTGATTTAGGGCCCAGCAAGCCCCGTGTGTCAAAAGTGTTCCAAATCGTGCCGAGGAAACAGATGCTTCCCACAGAACGATGTGGGTATCTCTAGATGTACATCACTACCTTTCTGGCCACGGCCCCAACTGACTTGTTGCGGCACAGCCCCGCAGCACCAGAACATGTCGCCGGTCACCTCCCGCCTGAGGAGCGCAGGTTGGACAGCTGTGGCAAGTTACTTGCTTTGTTCCATGTCAGTTTTACTCCTTTGGCTTTTCGGGAAGTGAGGCTGTTTCACGTCCACTCCATCATGACGTTCCAATTTCCCTGAAAGTGCTGGCGTCACCTTCTCCCAGAGAAGGACCGCGCTGTGAGCAGGAGGAATACACCAGTCCAAGCCAGGAAAAGAAGGGCTCTGCTCCGGGGACGTGGCGGTGCTGTGCTTTGTCCTGAGCCCCCGGCCGATCGCAATACAACTCTGCCCTTCCCAGGCAGAAATTCCCCGCAGGGCAACTGGGCAGCTGGAGGCTGGGGAGAGAGATGCTGCTGCTGCCCGGTGCTGCCCCAGCCATTGCAATCAGCTCTGGGTCTGTGCAGTGCACGGGGGTGCTGGGGAAGAGGAGGATGCTGCGAAGGCTGCAGCCCGGGGCATGCAGCAGCCACAGACAGCCATGGCTGGTTTGCAATGCGCCACACAGGGATCAGCAGCTGCTGCGGCTCTTGGCTGACTGGGTTTATACCTGAGCCCCCCTCCATTTCTGGGCCCCAGAAACCCAGGGCAGAGTAACTCGCATCTGAGACGAAGCTCTGAGCGGGTGGATTTCTTGTCAAGACCAGCACTGTTTGCGGCGCTTCTCCCCGGTGTCTCAGGCCTGAACGTGCTCTCGTGACGCTGGCAGCCTTGTGCATCAGAGCCTTGTGCAGAGATGGGTCATGGCTCAGATTTCCAGCAAGGGAGCGAGCAGCCGGCTCTTCCTGACTTGGAAGACCCTCGGTGGAGGAGAGGGACCACATGTGGGTCTGGAGGGTCTCGCCTGTATCAGCTCATGCAGGTGCTCCGAAACACCCCCGCAATGGGGAGGTTCCTTGTGAGACGAAGGGGATGCCGTACGGTGCAGGTCAACCAGGCCAAGTCGGCAATAGATCTCAAATGTTCCAAGTCCTGGACTGGAACTGGAGACAGGTGGGTGGGAAGGGAGCTTGAGGGGGATCCAGCCCGACTGCCGGCTTGCGGCAGCACCAGCCCAGGGCTTCCGGCAACCAAGGCCGGGACACCCCGAGGACAGAGATTTCCTGCAGCCTTCTTTGTCCCGAGGTGGAGCAGGAACAGAGGAGCACAGGGGGAAACTTGTCATTTTTTTTTAATTGGCTTTATTGATTTTGAAAACAATCCAAGGCTGAGCAGAGGCTGGCAGCACCATGTCCTCAGGGCAGGTGAACGCCGCGGTCGCGGCTCTACTCCTCTTGCTGTCCCGCGGTGCAGCTGCAGCGGAAAGCCCTGCGCAGAGCCCGGAGCGCCCTCCTGAACCGGGAAGGCCGTCGCCGTGGAGCCGGGCCCTGCGCTGGGCAGGCGATGTCTGCGCTGGTCTCTCCCCCATGCTCTGCAGACATTGGAGAAACCGTGTTCTCTTCTTCCTCCTTTGCAGCTGGGACGAGAGGGGCTGTGCTGACCTGTCCCTCATCCTCTCCTGCCAAATGAGCCTCAATGGCTTCAACTCCTGCAGGTGCTGGTGCTGCCACTGGAACATCCGTGCATTGGGCCAGGTCCTGCTGTTCTACCGGTTGCTGGCCAGGTCCCTGGATCTCAGCCTCAGCCCTGCGCACCGCCTCACTGACGATGTACTCCACAATGTCTGACAGGTCCACATCGTCCTCTGTGGGGCTGTGCTGGGCAGGTGCCGGGCGCTCTGCCTCTGCTGCCGCCTCCGTGTCTGTGCTGGTCAAGCCAGACCCCTCCTGGGGACCTGCAGGGGCGTCCTGCAGGTGCTCCTGGACCGAGGGGTTGATCCAGGTGCTGTGGATGGTGTCTCCGCCCTGGCACCCCTCTTTGCTGTTCTCATCTTGCAGGTCCATGTGCTGGGCCAGGTCCTGCTGTTCCTCCGGTTCCTGGCCAGCTGCCATGATCTGGGCCACAGCCCTGCGCACGGCCTCACTGACGATGCGCTGGGCTGTGTCCCACAGAGCCGCGTCGTCGGCTGTGGCGCCCTGTGGGGCAGGTGCCGGGCACTCTGCCTCTGCTGCTGCCTCGCTGTTGGTGCTGCGAGGCCAGCCAGACCCCTCCTGGGGACCTTTATGGTGGTCCTGCAAGTGCTCCTGGACCGAGGGGGTGACCCAGGTGCTCTGGAGGGTGTGCTGGCCCAGACTGTGGCCGATCTGCGGGCAGGAGGAGGAGCAGGACACCTCCTTGTCAGTTGGCATCTTGGGTCTCCTCTATCAAAGAGCCGCAACGGGCACCCAGGGGAGATGCTGCCTCCTGAGAAGCTGCTGCTCCTGAGAAGCTGCTGCTCCTGAGAAGCTGCTCTCCTGGGAGTGAGCACCCCAGGGCTCTCGCTCCTTAAATACCCCCACGGTCAGGGCGGGGACCCCCGTGTCACAATGGCCTCTGGTGATGTCGACCCCGTGTCACAATGGCCTCTGGTTATGACGTCACAGAGCCCGGGCGGTTGTCATGGAGACACCCACCTCCAGGCCCGGCTGGGACTGGCTGTGCGCGCCTGGGGCAGCCCCTGCTTGGAGGAGGAGGGAGCAGAGAATGGCGAGGGAAGCTGTCCCCAGCACACAAGACCCCGTCCCCCAGAGCTTTACTCAGATGCTGCTGCCTGCTCCGCTGCACCTGCAAGAATCCGCATTCAGAGGTTGTTTGCAGGACAAACCAAGGGCCACTCGACAGCCTCACCACACTGATTCTTTGTTTTTGTCGTGGTTTGATCATGGGGAGACAATCAAAACTGTGGGAGAAGGTTTCCCTTCACCCTTTTTCCCCCTTCCCCCTTCAGGCCACAGTAGTCTACAGTTAATCTCCACTCATCGCTAGACTTACGCACTGGCCAAATCGGGCTATTGAAAGGTGAGCGAGTCTTCCTGATCACACCCCGGCTTTCCAGTTGACCAATCAATTTCTGAATAGGAATCCAAGGGTCCCGATTGGTGCGATACTGTTGACGATGCACCGTTGTGGTAGCAACTGGCACCTGCTGATCATCAACCATCAGCAGTCCTACAACAGAAGGGTCATCTGAAAGACCAGGCAAATCAGACAGCTGTTCAATTCTCTCAGTGTCCACAGATGCTGTACCAAATGCCCACCTATACCCTTTTGGGTCCTTAAAATACCCTCTCTTAAGGTAGTCTATGCCAAGGATGCACGGAGCATCTGGGCCAGTCACAATGGGATGCTTTTGCCAGGTTTTTCCAGTTAGGCTCATTTCAGCCTCTACAACAGTCAGCTCTTGGGATCCCCCAAGTCACTCCAAAAATACTGATGAGTTGTGTCCCCTTACAGCCTGAAGGAATTATTGTGCACTGAGCAGCAGTGTCCACCAAAGCCTTGTACTCCTGGGGGTGTGTTGTACCAGGCCATCCTATCTGTACCGTCCAGTAAACTCTGTTATCCCTTTCCTCCGCCTGGCTGGAGGCAGGGCACCTCTAATCTCGGTCTTCCACGGTCACTCGCTGTGAATTAGAGGTTCCTTCACGAGCACCAGAATCTCTTTTGTAAACCAGGCAGCCCTTTTCCTAGAAGCCTGCCCTGTTAACTCATGCACTCGTTCTTGAAGTTCCCCAGTAGGTTTACTGTGCCACTTACTCATATCTTCTCCCTGCTCACGTAGGAAGGACCACAGCAAACCTCTGCTGGTGGCCTGCCTGTGTTCTCTCTCTGGAGATTGGGAACGCCTTCTCTCTCTCTCTGGGGACTGGAAACGCTTTCTCTCTCTCTCTGGATATTGGAAATGCTTTCTCCTAATAGCTGAAGCATTGGTTCGTGCAAATCGAGAGCCACGTGTGTGTTCCCTGAGTGCTTTCATTTCTCTCAACAGCTTTTCAAAACAGTCAACAGTCGTTTCACTCAGTTTCTCCACCCTAGAGACATAAGCCCCTAGGGGATCAGAAAGGTTTTCCTCAAATTCCCGGAGCCGCTCAGTCATGTCATTAACACTTTGTCTACCGCCAGTTGACACGAACGTTCCTGCCAATATCTTAGCATATGGAGCTGGTGCACTCTGTGAGAATCTGCGCCACATAGACCGTGTACACTCAACTCTATCTGGATTCACCCCCTCCTGGCTATCTGGCCCAAAACAGATAATCTCTCGCACAGCTAACTCTCTCAGGAACTGGATACCTCGCTCCATAGCATTCCATTTCCTTGATGTGCATTGACAGTCATCCTTGTTACGGAATCTTGTTTTCATGGCTGTCAAGAGTCGGGTCCAGAGGGCCGTGGGGTTGGGCTCACTGGCAATTGCCCCATCAAGGGTGGAATCCCTTGACAGAGATCCCAACTGCGTGGCTTCTCCGCCCTCCAGTTCTCTTGTGTCAGCCCCGTTATCCCAGCATCGGAGCATCCAGGTTAACACATTCTCACCATCTTTACGAGTATAGTCTTTTCTCAACTCTCTCAGATCACTTGGACAAAAAGACCGGGTAATGGTCACTTCCTCCCCTGATGATGCCCCTGGGGATGAATGCGGCCCCTCGCTATCATCTGCAGCCGATAAGTCTTCTTAGCCGCTTCTTACAACCATCTACTGATGCCGATATGGGCTAAAGATTATCGCTGGGCTTGTTTTTGCTACAACAGGAACAATGCCCCTTTGCAGCAGAGGATCTGCCCATGGGCATGTCTTTACTCTTCTGCAGTTAATGAAGCGCTTCCAACACGGCACCACCTTGCATTACCCCGAGTGCTTGAATTAGGGATAATTACCATGTCTGAGCTGTCAGGCAGCCATCTGCCAGCCCGCAGAACCTGGTGCCTGAGCCCAGAGGCTATGCCTATGCTTTCACACCTATGCTTTCCATAGCAGGTGCCCTGGGGTTTAGCTGAGACCTGCTCCCCCGCCTGTTTTCCTACCTGGACATCTAGGAGGTGAGAGAGGCCACATGCCAAACACATGGAGCCGGCACCAAAAGGTTGAGATTCTTTAGTGGAATAGACGTAGGCTGGCAGGTTCCTGCACCCATGGCAGCACTTTCACAGAGCAATTCATTACCATCATGTACTAGAGGATTGTTTTTCATAGTTTCTTTTAGTAACTTTAAAGGCAAAGAGAAGAAGTTCCTTTGTATGTGAATAACCTCCTCAGTAATTTCATGCCACCGCCATTCCCAGGTGGTTTCAGCCATGCCCAGTGCGTGACCACCAAGAGCAGGGACAGCCCCCTGGGCCTCCTGGGCACAAGGACAGCCTCGGGGCCAGCAGCACCCCGAAGTCCTTCCTCCAAGGAGTGCTGGGTGCATGGGCAGTGAGTGGGTGGGACACTGGGGGCCCATGTCACCTCCATGTCACAATGCGACCACGGGGCAATGCTGATGTCACAATGCCTGGGGGCAGTATAAAAGGGAGCAGCGTCCCGTGTCTGCTGCAGAGCTGGCCTGGAGCAGCCTGAAGACATCGGAGAGGAAGTCCTTGAGGAGCCGGTGGAATCCCTTGACAGGGGCTGAAGGAGGAAGAGCTGGACGAGGCAGCTGGAGTTTCTCCACTGCAAGGCCATCTCCCAGCAGGGCAACCTTCCAGGTTCATCTGATGGATGATCATCCTTTTCAGCTGGATAGCAGTAGCCAAATGAAGGGAATGCCTTCTTGAGGAGCACTGCAGAGCTCACCGTCCTGATGGAGTGGGGAGCTAGGGTCAGCAGCTGTAGGAAGTGGAATGCAGAGTGGTTTGAAGGGGGCCCGGTGCTCTCCCGGCCACCAGAAGGTAGATGTGTGGTTGGCATAAGGTGATGGAGCGAATGGCTAAGCTGGCAAGGTTACAAGTGTTTGTCAGCAATTTCCGCAGCATGTACTGGTAGTGAAAGGAGGGAGAAGGAAAAGAAGGAGAGAGAAGAGGGAGAGGGAAGAGGTGAAGAAAGAGGAGAGGAGAGGGAGAGGGAGAGGGAGAGGGAGAGGGAGAGGGAGAGACAGGGGAGGGGGAGGGGAGGGGAGGGAGGGGAGGGGAGGGGAGGGGAGGGCAGGGAAGAGAAGAGAAGAGAAGAGAAGAGAAGAGAAGAGAAGAGAAGAGAAGAGAAGAGAAGAGAAGAGAAGAGAAGAGGAAGAGAAGAGAAGAGAAGAGAAGAGAAGAGAAGAGAAGAGAAAAGAAGAGAAGAGAAGAGAAGAGAAAGAGAAGAGAAGAGAAAGAGAAGAGAAGAGAAGAGAAGAGAAGAGAAGAGAAGAGAGAGAAGAGGAAGAGAAGAGAAGAGAAGAGAAGAGAAGAGAAGAGAGGAGAGGAGAGGAGAGGGAGAGGAGAGGAGAGGAGAGGAGAGGAGAGGAGAGGAGAGGAGAGGAGAGGAGAGGAGAGGAGAGGAGGAGAGAGGAGAGGAGAGAGAGAGAAGAGAAGAGAAGAGAAGAGGAAAGAGAAGAGAAGAGAAGAGAAGAGAAGAGAAGAGAAGAGAGAAGAGAAGAGAAAGAGAAGAGAAGAGAAGAGAAGAGAAGAGAGAGAAGAGAAGAGAAGAGAAGAGAAGAGAAGAGAAGAGAAGAGAAGAGAAGAGAAGAGAAGAGAAAGAGAAGAGAAGAGAAGAGAAGAGAAGAGAAGAGAAGAGAAGAGAAGAGAGAAAGAAGAGAAGAGAGAGAGACTCATCATCCTATCATCCTATCCTTCTGTTATTCTGTGGTCTTCTGGGAGGCATGACCAGCCTGTGGGCCGAGGAGCCAGGTCTTGCTCAAATGCTCAGGGAACAGCCGATCGCCAGTGTTGGGGTCAGGAAGGAATTTTCCCCCGGGGCAGACTGGCCCTGGTCCCCGGGGTTTTTTTGCCTTCCTCTGCAGCATTGAGCATGACCACCTGTCAGAGCTCCTCTGGGCCTTTTGGCTCGGTTCATGCCCACTGCTCTTGCCCTCCAAGGCACCACTCGTGCCCTGGCTTTCTCGGGTTCTTTCTCCAAGGGCAAGTTTGCAGCAGGAGCCAGCTCTCCTCCTTCTCCTTCTTCTATTAACATTTGTAATTTTAATAAAATAAATATAAATATTAAAAAATAATTTTAAAAATCTGTTTCCAGTTGTATCCTTTGTGTACGTGTCCCTGAAACTGTTTTTGGATCTAAAACCTCTCTGGCATTTCAGTCGAACAGTCCCATCTTTATTGGACCTCCTTGTGAGCGTACAGAATAGAGCAGCACAGCACAGCACAGCACAGCATGGTTGTGCTCAGTAGCTGTGCCTGGAGCACGATGAGCTCTGAGCCAGGCCTGAGGACTCCATCCAGGAGAGCCGCTCTCTGCAGGGCAGGGCCCAGGCCCGTCCAGGAGATGGGGCAGAGACAGGCACACACACCTACAACATGGCTCAGGCAGGCACCAGAGGGTCCCAGGCTGAGCTGAGACACGGCCCCTGGGCCCCTGCAGGAGATGGTCCCCAGGGAGGCCGGTCCCAGCCACTGAGGCCTTTGAGCACCCCAAGACCCTGTAGACACGGATGGCTGGCAGCTTTGGAGACTGAGTCTTGGCCCAGATGGACCTTCTCTCTGATCAGGACTTTTGTTCTCAGATTCTTTTCTTTAGGTATGTTTTTTCCAAAGCAAAGATCTCAGGCATTACTAAAAAGGAGAACAAGGAGAAGAAGAAATCCATGTCACACACCACACACTATCCCATGTGTGTATGAGTTTTGACGCAAATGTCCAAAATGGCAGTAGCTTCCTTACTCTTTCAGTACTCCGAAGAGTATCTCTTAAAGGCTTTCCATAAGTTCTGAACCTCTTCCCACCAATCAAGGTAGGCAAATAACTCTGAGAAAGGTGCAAGTCACACAGGAGGTGTGGAAGGTTTACCCTGCGGCTGAAGTGCATTTTGCATCCCCTGTACAGATGGCCAACTGTGGATCTTGGTTTGGGCAGAAAAGGAAACATGACTGCAGTAGCAGCAATGGACTCTTTTTGCTCATTTGGGAAGAGTCATCATTTGCCTGGCTGTGCTTTGGGAATGGATTCAAAGCGAGTCTTATTTCCAGGGCGGTCTGTTGGCACTGTCCAGCCCAGCCTATGGCTCTGGTCACACTTGGGATTTTCTCCATGCTGCAGTGGTTGAAACCATCCTGTTATCCCCTCAGAAAAGGCTTTGTGAGCCTGGTCCTCCTCGCTGTGGGGCCTCATGGACATCAGCTCTGGTGCAGAGAGGGGACAGCTACCAGGGCTCTTCTCTTGGTTGCAGGGCTGGTTTCTGCCATGACTGGAGAGAAGAGCAGGAGCTTGGTCCTGGAGAGCCAAACGGCAGAGAAGGCACCAGGGACAGCCAGCAGCTGTGCCCAGCACGTGGACACCAAGGGCAGGGACAGCCCCCTGGAACTCCTGGGCACCGGGACTGCCTTGGGGCCAGCACCCCAAAGGCTTCCTGCAAAGGGTGCTGGGTGGGGCTGTGGTGGGGGGGCTTTGCAGCTTCCCCCTGCTAGGGAAAGGAGGAGAAAGGGAAGAAGGGAAGGGAGGTATAGTTCAGCTGTAAGGGACCTAGAATGACCATCTAGTCCCACTGCATGACCAATTCAAGGCTGATCTAAAGTTAAAACAGGGTAGTAAGTGCATTGTCCAAATGCCTCTTGAATGCTGAGGCTTGGGGCATCAACCAGCTATCACAGAATCACAGAATGGTTGGGCTTGAAAGGGACCTCTGGAGATCATCTAGCCCAACCCACCTGCTAAAGCAGGTTCGCCCAGAGCAGATGGCACAGGAAGGTGTCCAGGCGGGTTTTGAATGTCTCCAGAGGAGGACACTCCACAACCTCTCTGGACAGCCTGTTCCAGTGATCAGGCACCCTCACAGTAAAGAGGTTTTTCCTAATATTCAGATGGGACCTCTTATGCTGTGCCCGTTGCCCCTCATCCTATCGTTCAGAAGGCTGTTCCAGTATTTGACCACACTCTCAGTAGAGGGTCAAGTCTGAACTTCCTCTGACCCAGGTTTGCACCATTCACACATGTCTTGTCACTGGATACCAGGGACAAGAGACCAGCACTTCCCTATACACGTCCCTCCTCAGGAACTTTTAGAGGGCAATGAGCTTGCTCATCAGCTTCCTTCTCTCCAAACCTGAGAAATCCAGATTGCTCAGCCACTCCTCAGAGGACATGCCTTCCGGTCGGTCACCAGCTTTGTTGCTCTCTGGACACATTGGAATACTTCAACATCCTCGTCAAATCGTGGGGCCCAGAACTGCACACAGCACTCAAGGTGAGGCCACAGCAACTCTGAATACAGCAGGATAATCACCTCCTTTGAGCGGTTGGTTCTGCTCTGTCTGATGGACCCCAGGATGGGATTTGCACTCTTGGCTGCCAGGGCACACACTGCTGACTCTTGTTGAGCCTCCTGTCAACCAGCGCCCCAAGGCTCCTTTCTGCAGGGCTGCTCTCCAGCCAATCCTCTCCCCATTTAGACTTGTGCTTGGCATTACTTTATCCCAGGTGCAGAATCCGGCATGTGGACTTGTTAGATTTTATGCCGTTGATCATTGCCTAATGCTCCAATCTATCTAGATCATTCTGCAAGGCTCCTTGTCCCTCAGGATAGTCATCAGCACCTCCGAGGATGGTATGATCAGAAAATTTGCTACTGGTGCATTAAATTCCTGCATCCAGATTATTGATAAAAATATTGGACAGACCTGGCCCTACGACTGAGTCCTAAGGAACATCACTGGTGGTTTCCGTGAAGAATTTATTCCTCATATCCAATCTAAACCTCTCCGTGTGCAACTTGAGGCCATTTCCTCTTGTCCTGTCACTTGCTACTTGGGACAAGAGACCAACACCCTCCATGATAAAACCTCCTTTCAGGCAGCTGTAGAGAGTAATAAGGTCTCTCCTCAGCCTGCTGTTCTCAAGGCTGAACAGCCCCAGCTCCCTCAACCGCTCCTCGTCAGACTGGTGCTCCAGACCCTTCACCAGCCTTGTCATCCTCCTCTGAACTCTCTCCAGCACCTCAATGTCTTCCTTGCCATGAGCAGCCTAAAACTGCCCCCAGGATTCAAGGTGCAGCCTCACCAGTGCCCAGTACAAAGGGATGATCACTTCTCTAGTCCTGCTAAAGCTCTGATTGAATCAATGCTTGAACACCTTGGTGTCACCCAGTTGGTGACAGGTTGGACTGCAGACTCCTGAGGTCCCTTCAACCTCAGTTCTCTCATGATCCCATTGTGATGTTGGGCTCTGTTTCAGACTGGAGCAGAGCGGGCGATGATGGGGCAGGATCCACCTGTGCTGTAGGTGACCATCTAAACCAACATCTCAGCCCGTGAACCAGCCAACCCCTCAGTGTGACTCGCTCTGGGCAACGTGTGAGGAGTCCTGGGCAGGGAAGGTTCAGAGGGCATGGGGCGCTGTGCAAGACACAACATGATCTTGGCTTCATGCCTGCAGGCCCATCAGATGTCAGTTGATGTCAATGGATATTAAAATAAGAGGAACTGAAGACAAAGATCCAAAGCAGAGGTAGGTGTCAACATACTTTTTTTTTGTTTCTTTGGTGTGGTGTCTCTTCTTTAAAAAGTAAAGAGTTTTCCAGAACTGGGCATGGGTTTAGGACACAAATGTCTTCAGCTCCAGGGACACAAACACCTGGTGCCAGTGTAGATGCCCCGGGAACCCCTGCCCAGGCTCCACCTGCACTGCAAGGTGCTCTGGTCTCCCCAGGTCCTGTGTGATAGATGCCAATCCCAGGCCAGCACCTCAGGTACACTGGGCCCCTAAAACGGCCCTGGCTGTTTATGGTGAGACAGCTGATGAAAGATGTACTAAGGGTATGAGAAGAAATATTGGTCTTCCCCCGTACTTCTATTACCAACACTCTATGATTTCATCTCCCTCGTCATTCAGGAGTTCCCACCTCTCCTGATTAAATGTCCCTGCCCAAGGACAACTTTCCAGCACTGTCTGGACGTTTGCCCTTCCCAGTGCTCTCAGGTTTCTCCTCCACTTGCTCTTTGGTCATTCAGTGGCCTCTCAGCTGTCTGGTTTCTGCTTTGAGCTTCAGGGAGTTACAAACTTGCCCCATTCTTCAGAGCTCTAATTAACATGGCAGTCAACACGTTCATTGTGTTTATTTCTATCCTCTCCTGTCTCTCTGTCTAAACCAGTTCTTGTGTGGGTGTCCCTTGTGGATGCTGGACCTCACCAGATCCAGCTTAGACACACAGCTGAGGAAAGTGTTTTGCTGTTTATTAAACTGATGTAGGAAAAGTGATGCAATCTGTGGTGGCCAATGAGGGAACCGGCAGACTGGGGGTGGGGGTGAGGAGCCAGGTTGTCCATACAGTGTCCAGCCTCAAGGACTGTTCTCCTGCCTGTCCAGATGTCTTCAGGAGACCCTCAGGATCCATGTCCAGTGTAGAATGCTGCTGTCGCTTCTTCTATACACTGAAAAATGACAGAAAACAAGCTTGAAATAATAAACCTCCTTCATTAAATCTTCTTTGAAACCTTCGTCAGCAAGTGTCCCATTGAAACCTCTCCAGTTAGTTCTACAAGTCTGGAATATTTGAATGAAATTAAAGAAAGAAGCATTACTTGTTATGTCTTTCTGTGTTTTAATGAGCCCCGTGGCGTATTTGGTGTTGAGTCCATGAACCTCAGATACCAAGGACAGGCTGAAGAATCTGCTCAAGAAGTCCAAGTCAGAACAAACTCCAAAGTACCTTGAAGCATTAATGGGCCCACTGAGGGCTGTTACTGACAAAGCCTCCCCAGGGACTCGTTAGAGCAGATAATTGGAGGCAGTGATTGCATCAGGCAAAGGCAAAGTGCAGCAGCTCTGATGCTGAGAAAGCCCTTGGTTTGTCTGATGAAGAACAATGGCCAAGCCTTGAGCCCCTGCCCCTGGGAAGGGAGATCCTGTCCCTCACAGGTGGCTCGGGTTCTTCCTGGGGATGTGGGGAGTGTGATGCCAAGTGAAGGGCAATGGTGTCACACTTCCCTGTCTCCCTGGGGGGGTGCAAGGAGGCAAAGAAGCCCCATGGCCATGACGACTGTGTCTTTTCTTAGGCCTCATTGTCAGAGGCATCAGCCATAACCAAGGGGACAAAGACCTTGGCTCTTTCAGGGACATCCACCCTCACCCTTGGTCATGTCCACCACAGTCCATCCTACACTGTCCCAGGCCTGTCGTTGTTTCCCCACCTTGTTCTCAGCCCAGTGTGTCCCCACCTGTGCTGCTGTCTCTCCATCCGCACCAGCTGTTCCTGGAAACACAAAGCCATGGCTGATCCAGAGTTCCTCTGAATGACCACAGCACTGTGCTCAGAATGACATTTCTTTATCCTGAGCTCCACTCTGGACCTCCAGAGCTGCAGTTTCTGATGGTTTTCCTTTCTCATGCTGTTTCCCACTACAAAAAAAAAAAAAAGTGCCATCACCTTGGAAAGTGATTTTCAAGAGTTCTTGAGCCACTATTATCCTTCCCTCTCAATGTTCTATCCCAGCCAGCAACTAAGACCACAATAGCTGCTCACGTACTCCTCCAACCTATTAAGTGCGATATGGAAGATAACCGAAGGGAATGGAGAAACCCGTGGGTTCAGAAACAGCATTTTAATAAGACAATAAAAATAGTATAATATACTACTACTACTATGTATATAATTAAATTAAATGAAACTTAAAAATTAAAATGATTCTATGAAACACTAGGTCAAAACTCCATGTTTTCATTGTACAGATGAGATGTAAACACACGGCTCAGGGCTCTTCCTGGGACCGTGGGATGTGGGTGTGCAAGGCCCAGGGAAGGACAACACTGGGACAACAACTTCCAGCTTCCCCATGGGGCTGCAAGGAGGCACCGAGGCCCCAGTGCCATGAGGACAACATGTCTTCTCCTGGGCCTCAGTGGCAGAGACAACTGCCCTGGCCAAGGGGACAGAGACCTGGGTTCTGTGGGTCCCTTCCAGCCTTACAGCGCCCTTTGCCATCTCCACCACAGGCTGTTCTACACGGTGCTACCCCTGCCCCTCTTTCCCTGCAGGCTGCAGACACCCATCTCGCTTCCCCACCTGCTCTCACCCAGCATTTCTGCACCTTCACTGCTGTGTCTGCACCCTCACTGGCTGCTCTTTGGAACACAAACCATGGGCTGATCCAGCTCCCTCTGGGTCACCTCTTGCCCCACAGCACTGCTCTTACAGTGACATTTTTTCCTCCTGATAACCAGTCTCCACTTCCCCATCTGCACTTAGTGGCTTTGTTTTTTTTTCTCTGCTGCTTTTTCCCACTACTTGAGAAAGCTTCACCACCTCAGAAACTGCCCATCAAGCAGAGATCCCAACCTGTTATTCTTCTAGTCGTCTTGCAGTTGACCAGAGAGAAGTAATCTCACCATGATTTCCTAAATCCCATGAGTGCTGCTGGCCTTTCAGCTTCTCTGATACACACGACCATGTCCCTGCTGCTGTCCCACCATGTTCTCAGGTGGGATGGATGTGACAACCTGTCTCCAAGATCTCTTCCTGGGTAGGATCTGTCATACTTGGGCAGAGGTTCTTTCCCAGCCGTGTCCCTGCTGCTGGGCTGTCACCTCCAGAGACAAAACTGGCCTCACTGTCCCCTTCACAGCCACATGATTCTGACTGGATTATGAGTGTCTGAGACACAGCTGACCTCATAATACCATAACTATCCATCACCTTTTTTATGGCCCAGGACCCGATCAGATAAAAGTATACTTGTTTTATCAAATTTATCAAGTATATTCCCTACTAGAGATTTGAGTTGAAAAACACTCTTCAGAGGAACTGCTGTATTTTTGTTGACAACATTTAGAACTCCTTTTCTGTCTTTTATTCTTTTTATTCTTCCTCTGCCTATTCTACCTTCAAAATCCTCTCCAAGGGAAAGACTCATTGAATCTCAGAATAACTTGAGGTTTGAAGAAAGCCCTTATCTCACTTGTCTCACTGTCCTGCTCCAGGCAGGGTGAACCAGGCGAGGTTGTTCAAGGGTTCCTCACAACTATGCCTCACCACAGAGAAGCTGAAAGTGCACTCGTCACATCATAGAGAGGGAGAATAAAGACGTTTAACAGTGTTGGTCCAAGTGCTGGTCACTGAGGGATGCTACTAGTAACTGGCTGCACGGAGGGCTTTGTACCGCTGATGACATTTGGCTTGATTGTCCAGCCAACTTCCCACCCAGCTTCCAATTCTCCAGCCCAGAGATCACTGATCTGGTTACTAGGACACCAAGGAACACCATGTCTGTGACCCTGCAAAATTCCGGGTATGGCGGCAGGTTGACCAGCTGTTAATTCTCCTTCATGCTTTTCATGCAGATGGGTTCGATATCTGCCTTTCCAAAGACCTCGGAAACCCTTTTACCACTTTGTCTTGCTTTTGAGAGCACAACCCCGAATCACAGGCAAGGGTGACAGCAGACAGGAGCACTTGCAATGAGCCTGTCCCAGCAGCTGAGAAGAATCTCACTGGGACATTGAGGTTTGTTCCTGGAGTCACACACAGAAATGCCAGGGTTCCATCAGGCACCCAGATCTGAGTTGGTCTCAGGACCCCTTCTGCACCCAGGGATGCTCAGAGACAGTCTGTCCCTTTTACACACAAAGGTAGGAGTCACATTGTCCCTCTGGCCTCCCGTTGCCACTCCAAAGGGGTGGGAGACACCTCAGCTATGGTGAGTCACCCTGCTCTGCACTAATCTGAGATGTCCCACATCATGAGGAATGGACACGGGGAGCTCAATTAAGGAAGCACAAGCCAGTGCTGCATTCAGGCAGTTTCCCGTGGGGTGTTACTTCCAACAGGAAGTGACCTCAGGACCTTGTGTGTGCCACAGGTTTTCATGGAACCCCAAGGAACAGTTGATGATGTTGGTGCTCACTCGTGTTCATGTCACACAGTATCACAGCATCACAGTATCACAGTATGTTTGCGATTGGAAGGAACCTCATAAGATCATCCAGTCCAATCCCCCTGCTGGAGCAGGAACGCCCAGGTGAGGTTGCACAGGAACATGTCCAGGGGGGTTTTGAATGTCTGCAGAGAAGGAGACTCCACAACCCCCCTGGGCAGCCTGTTCCAGGCTCTGCCACCCTTACTGAGAAGAAGTTTTTTCTCAAATTTAAGTGGAACCTCTTGTGTTCCAGCTTGATCCCATTACCCCTTGTCCTATCATTGTTTGCCACCGAGAAGAGCCTGGCTCCATCTTCATGGCACTCACCCTTTATATATTTATATAACATCAATAAGGTCACCCCTCAGTCTCCTCTTCTCCAAACTAAAGAGCCCCAGCTCCCTCAGCCTTTCTTCATAAGGGAGGTGCTCCACTCCCTTAATCATCTTCGTTGCCCTACGCTGGACCCTCTCCAGCAGTTCCCTGTCCTTCTGGAACTGAGGGGCCCAGAACTGGACACAATATTCCAGATGTGGTCTCACCAGGGCGGAGTAGAGGGGAAGGAGAACCTCTCTCGATCTACTAACCACCCCCCTTGTAATACACCCCAGGATGCCATTGGCCTTCCTGGCCACAAGGGCACAGTCCTGGCTCATGGTCATGTCACCTCACATACATGATGTGGGTGCTCACATCTCATCTGTACAAAGCAAACAGGGACTGCTGAACTACTCATTCAGTGTCCATCCATGGAGGGAAGAACAACCTCTGTGGGTGAGCGGCCAGTGCTGCAAATGGAGGTTGTGAGGGGCCCGTCCGTGATGATTGACCTGAGGCTCCTTCTGTGGGGTGTCCAGTGCACAGGGGCACAGCCCAGCCCCTGCTCTGCTGGTCCTGCAGGTCTCTGGCAGGAGCCTGGCTGTGAGAGGACACTGCTGTGTGCCAGCCCTGCACACACACACTGTTCACCCGTACAATGGGGTTTCATCTGTGGGTGACTTTTGTAGGAATATGCTTGAGAGAAACTTTGCAAGAAGATCTAAACCATCATGCCCTGCCCATAGGAGATCACGTTTCTATCTGGAAAGGCTGTTGTGAGGCCAGCTCTGTCACAGCAGTGCCCATTGCCTGTCCCTGCCTGCGCTCACAGCACTGACACACAGCAGGACGGTGACCAAGCTGCCAGAGCACTCAGGCCTTGCACCCACACCAGGGATGAGAAGGAGAGTGTGGGAGTGGAACCAGAACAGCTCTGGAAGAACAAGCGCTGCTGCTCCCTGGCAGGGCTGCCAGGATGGACTCTTTTCCCCTCCTCTCATGAACACAGGATCCATCCCTGGAGCTCTAAAAATGGGCTTGCAGGAAGGATATAGTGATAAACAAGTCACTAAAGAGCCTTTTATTTTGTTTAGAGACAAGGAGAGCATGGCTTCTCATTTACACAGCCAACAGTTATAAAAGAAAATCCAATAGTGAATTAGAAAGGGGATGACAACATTATCACAATAAGAAAGCAACTAATAAAATCAAAAAATCCAGATGACAGGCTGGACCTGTAATTAGTTACAATAAAATGTCTATGTAGAACCAGATGGGAAATTTATTGCTTTAGAAAATACTAGGATATGAGTTTCCACAGGGCATCCTTGAGCTCCTGGTTTCTCATGCTGTAGATGAGGGGGTTCACTGCTGGAGGCACCAAAGAGTACAGAACAGACACCACCAGGTCCAGCCATGGGGAGGATATGGAGGGGGGCTTCAGGTGGGCAAACATGATAGTGCTGATGAACAGGGAGACCACGGCCAGGTGAGGGAGGCAGGTGGAAAAGGCTTTGTGCCGTCCCTGCTCAGAGGGGATCCTCAGCACGGCCCTCAAGATCTGCACATAGGACAGCACAATGAACACAAAACACCCAAATACTACTAAGAGACTAAACACAATAAGCCCAAGTTCCCTGAGGTAGGAGTGTGAGCAGGAGAGCTTGATGATGTGGGGGATTTCACAGAAGAACTGGCCCAGGGCATTGCCCTTGCACAGGGGCAGTGAAAATGTATTGGCCGTGTGCAGCAGAGCATTGAGAAACCCAGTGGCCCAGGCAGCTGCTGCCATGTGGACACAAGCTCTGCTGCCCAGGAGGGTCCCGTAGTGCAGGGGTTTGCAGATGGCAACGTAGCGGTCGTAGGACATGACGGTGAGAAAAAAATACTCTGAACCAAGCAAGAAACAAAAAGAGAAGACCTGGGCAGCGCATCCTGCATAGGAAATGACCCTGGAATCCCACAGAGAGTTGGCCATGGATTTGGGGACAATGGTAGAGATGCAGCCCAGGTCGAGGAGGGCGAGGTTGAGCAGGAAGAAGTACATGGGGGTGTGGAGGTGCTGGTCCCAGGCTATGGTGGTGATGATGAGGCCGTTGCCCAGCAGGGCAGCCAGGTAGATGCCCAGGAAGAGCCAGAAGTGCAAGAGCTGCAGCTCCCGTGTGTCTGTGAACGGCAGGAGGAGGAACTGGGTGATGGAGCTGCTGTTGGACATTTGCTTTTCCTGAGCATGGGGCGCTGTCATGAAAAAAAAAGACAGTGAGAATCCAAGGCAGAATTCTCTGACAAAAATCAAACCAACTCCCATAGACCCTCCCCTGTCACACACAGACCCTCTTGTGTTTTTCTAGGAGTACCTTTTTCAGCACTGTGGCTGCAGCCCTGCTTGGGGCTGGAAAATGTGCAAGCAAGAGTAGAGCCTCTGCCCATGGGCTCACGTTAAGTCAGCCCAGCTCTGCAGAAGTGGGGTCTTGGGAACGGTGGGGACTGTCCTGGTTCTGCTAACACAGAAGGGCTGTCAGCACTTGCTTTCCCATTCATAAGGAACAGAGATGGTGAAGGTAGTTTAGGAGTTCCACATTTTTTTGCACCTCCCCCCATATTCACTGCAGAGTGTTGTTGGGTGTCAGAAACCCTCAGCATTTCTGCTGCACTCAGGGAGAACAGAGCGAGTCCTGTGAGACCAGAGGATGCCTGTGGGTCAGTGCAGAGTGAGGGCAGCTGCTCTGTC
The DNA here is from genome assembly GCF_036013475.1 of Columba livia. Classification (NCBI taxonomy): domain Eukaryota; kingdom Metazoa; phylum Chordata; class Aves; order Columbiformes; family Columbidae; genus Columba; species Columba livia. Next base: position 68,666 of record NW_027043036.1, read on the forward strand.
CCTCTGTCTTGCTTCATCTGCCCTGGGCTGGCACCTTTCTGAGATGGGGGCTGATCACACTCCCATGTTACCCTGAAAAGCCACCAGGCACTGCTGAGAGCAGAGGGATCCACCTCAGACCATGACAGGTCTCACCCTTCCCTAAGGTCTCAGCACCCCACGTTTAGTCCAAGAAACACACGGCTCATTCCCCAGCCCCACAGACTGCATTGCCCACAGCCCACAGGTCAGAGCAAAGCTGGGACACGTGTGCCCATGGACACACCTGCAGGAAAGGACCCACAAGCTCAGGCTGTGACTCTGCAGCTGAAACTGCCATCCCCAGAGAGCCTGACAGCAAGAACAAGATCCCAACAGCAGTGACCCAGAGCAGGGGAGCAAGAAGGAGAATGCGGTGAGGGTGGGTGTGAGAGAGGCCAGGGCAGAGGCAGCCGGGCACTCAGACAGCGTCACCCTTCCCCAGCCGTGCAGCACCTCCCAGACACCAACACTGCCGGGCAGCTGCTCTCAGCCCCTGTGCTCTGCAGAGGAACTGGAGCTCTGGCTGCACAGGAGCTGCTTCATGCCTTGGAGCCCCCGGCCCTGAGGGCAGAGGCTTTGCTGGGTGGGACAGGAGCCCAGGGGGCTGCTCACAGGAGGGATCTGCACTGCAGGGGATCACAGGCACTTTTCTCTGTTCTCCCTCCCATAACCATTCCGGGTTTGGTTTCCTCTCCTTTCTGATCATTTCCCTGCTGCCTGGAGATTCTCCCCTGGGAGGTGTTTCCCTGTCCATGTCTCTTCCCTGTCAGTGCTCACAGACCATCCCACCCTCTGTGCCCTCCCCCTGGCCCTACAGATCCTGCCTGTTCACAGGGCACTGCCTGGGGGCATCTTCCTGTTTGCAGGCTGGAAAACAGGACAGGTCAGATTAAGTGTAAGGTGTCCAGCAAAGGTGATGCTGGTTCTGCATAGGCAGAGGAGAGCCAAGGCATGCCAGGATTCTCTTGAAGATCTACTGCAGTTCATGTGTCTCAAGTATTTGTTTAAAATTAAGAACTGCCTTAATCACCACCCATTCCCCAGAGTAGGAGACTGAAAACACAGACTCAGGGAGGTTCCTTATCTTTGTAGTACTCTTTGTCTTCTTCTCCTTGAAACCTCCTCTTGTCAATATTCTGGAGTGAGCTGGAGCTGTGAGCAGCCCCGACCCACAGAGAACCCAGCAGCAGAAGGACCCTGCCCTGCCGGGGGTCGCTCATCCCCCCACATCTTCTCCCCTCAGTGTTGTTGGGATCTCCCGGGCAGGCTGAGCGCTGACCCTGGCAGGTGGCAGAGTCCCTGCCCGGCACAGTCCTGGGGTGCAGGGACCCTGCTCTGCAGGACAGCCCTGGGCACCCCTGCCTGCACATTTACATTTACACCCCACAGCCACCCTGGGGAGAACACAGCATTCACGTCTTGTCACTCTGACAGTGCAGAAGGCAATCCCTGCTCTGCAGCACATCCTCTCCTCTGATTAGAGAATCTCTGAGAGCTGTACTTACATCTCTCGCAGGCTCTGCAATGTGACAGCTTTCTGAGATCCTACCAAGATTTGCAGATGCAATGCCCTGTAGCCATGGGCTTCATATCTGAGTGAATTTCATTTCCAGTGACCTCTCAGCATCCTCCACCCCAGACTGCATTTCCCTCTCTGTGCCTGGCTCCTGTGCCCTCGGTGCTGCAGGCAGAGCCCTCAGCCCTGCTGCGTGTGCAGAGGAGCTGCTCCTGGGCAGAGCTGTCTCTCTGCAGCGCTGCCGCTGCCATGAGCTCCCTGTGTCCCAGGAGCCCAGCCCAGCTCAGCAGCACAGGAGCAGCCCTTGATGTCCCTTTCTCTGTCCCCTCTGGGCTCCTCCAGGTGTCTCTGGGGCTCCAATGGCACAGCTTCGAAGTTGAAGTAATCAGTGATGTTGATTCTCTCTCCTCTTCAGAGACACTTCTTTCCAGCATTGTATTTTTCATTTTAAAAAATAAATCGGTATGAGAATAATCTTTTCTTGTCCCATCATTAGACAGGACACCAGGAATGTTACAGCAAAGGATCTAATTTCTGCAAACTGGGGAAGGAATATCTTCAGTTGAATGAACTTAGGCATTTTGTTCTGGTTTTACACTCCTAGGTCTAGAGAGACATTGACCAATCATTGGCCATGTCATGTCTGTGCTCTGCAGCAAAGCCTTTGCACACATGGGCTCTTGGACACTTGGTACCAGGTTTCTTGTGGCAGGTCAGAGCTGGGCTGGTGCCACAGCTGGGGTGGCTCAGCCCAGATGTGAGGCAATGTCCTCAGCCAGGGACCTGACTGGGGAGCTGGAGCTGTCAGTGCTGCAGACAGAGCTGTGACTGGATGGAATGAACTGCCAGGCAGGGTGGCAGGAGTGAGTTCATCTGGTCTGCAAGGACAGCAGCCTCCAAGCACAGCAACAGTCCAGATCAGAACTCAGTCTAAACATGTAAAGAGGTTTACACAGGGTGGACTGTGCCTGTCCATCCTCTTTGCTTTCCGTGAGGAAACGAAAGGGTTGCTGGATGTGGGGACAATAGTTATGGTATTTTACTTGCAAGTCAGCAAGGCATCCATCATCATCCCCTGCAATATTCATGTGTCCAAGGCAGGATATTATGGTCTGCTTTGATGTTCAAGTAAATGGCTATAAAGCAAGCTGGATGGTTGGGCTTGGAAGGACAGTAGGTAAAAGGAGAAACTTTCCAGTCCTGAGGACAGTCAAGCACTGGAAGCTGTTTCCCAGGAGTGCGCACCCACTCTGTCCCAGAAAGTGACCAAGATGTGTTTGGATAAAGCCCTGAGCAATCTGGTCTGACCCTGCTGTGAGCAGGAGGTTGGTCAAGACACCTCCTGTCATCTCATCCAGCCTGAATGATGCTGTCCTTCCTTCCCCTTCATGTTTTCCATTTAGACAAAGCTCTCAGGTGCTCCCTGACCACAGGAATAATTCACATGAGGTGCAGGGCTGCTTTACAAGTGCCCCCAAACAGCCCTGACCACAGCTTTTGCATCCTTTTTCTTTTGCCCTCACTCAAAATCTTCTTTTTTGTTGTCCTAATGCCTTTCCAGAAAGAACTGCCCATCTTGTTAACCCTTTCAGAGCAAGAGAAAATGTATGGAAGAGGGATGAACTGGGAGAAATTCTGACCAACATGTGTATTCTTTCAATAATAAAAAAGGTAGAAGTGAGAGAAAGCACTGTTCTAAGAACAACTACTGAAACACAATATGTATTTTGAGAAGTGAGAATGACTGCTGGGAGCTTAATTCCTCACCATAACCAAGAATACGGAGTGTTCTGTTACTGTTATTAGTGATAGAACCACTATTCAAAAACATCCTTGAAAACGTCGCTGTCATCCCTCGGCTCCAAAGCTCAGCCTGCTCTGTATTTGACAGGACTGCTTCAAACATCTGTGACCCAAGGCTTTTACCCAAGGAAGGGAAAAACTTCCAGTGCAGGCACCAAACCAGTGCCCAACTTGCTGCAGAGCCAGGACAGCTGTGCCACACAAGAGCCACCCTGGACAGAAGCTATGGTTAGTGAGAATTGAAATTATTTAAACTCCAATCATAGCATCACAGCATTATGGAATCATTTAGTTTGGAAAAGACACATAAGAACATGTAACTCCAACATAAGAACTCCACATAAGAACTCCAACAATAAACCATATCCCTATGCACCACATCTCAACGTCTTTTAAACACGTCCAGCAATGGAAGCTCCAATGCTGAGCTGGCAGGACACCACTGGCTGCAGCTGGACATAAGATACTGGTCATGGCTGTGAGTTCAGCCCTCGCTGGCAGAATGTCTCACACCCTCACTGAGGAGGGCAGGGGGCTGGGAGATGGGAGCACGTTTCAGTTTCCAGATCCCAGCACAGACCCCAAACCATCCTGCCCTTGGACTCTGGATCCCATTTCCTGAGATGCAAAGCTGGTGGGGCTTCTGTGGATAATCATGTTAAAGGCATGAATACTCCTTCAAGTGTTTGTGTAATTTGCCTAGGAATGTCAGTTTTATATGCTTATATTTAAATATCTGTAAAATAGTACTCTGTATCTGTGGTAGCCTTTCTGGCAATGACAGTTAAATAGGCATTTGCACTATAAGGCTCCATACCCCATCCACAAGCACACATCTAAGTGGTTCAGATGAAGGGTGGTCTGGCAAACGTCACCCTTTGTGTCCCCAGGTGACGGACACTGCTCATGTGCCTCTGCAGAGAGTGGCAGGAGCTGGATCCCCTTCTCGGGACAGACTCCTTCCAGGAGAGACACAGACACAGGGGGAACTCATCAGGGCTTTACGGCATTTCACTCAGCATCAGTTTGACATATTGGGTGCTGTCCTGTGACTGCCCTTTCTGCACAAATTGTAATAACTGATGGTCAAAATTGCTAATGTTGAACAAATCGAGTAGGATTCAATTATATTATGCATATTGTTGTAAGCAGTAACTGCGCTTGTGCAAGTTTGATTATGTTTTGTAGAACCTTGTAGTAGTAGTTAAGCCAATGCCTGGATTGCCTGGATGGTGCCACAGATAACAGGACTCCCGGATGGTGCCACAGGTAACAGGACTCCCGGATGGTGCCACAGATTTCAAAGTTCCAGAGACGGAAATTCCCAGCGTGTGAACGAGCGTATAACATATATAAGCACACACGAAAAGTTGAGTGGTGTGCCTGTTGGCGGAACTGAGCTTCCCCCGGTCACCCAGCGCTGTTTTGCCTAATTACCGCTTGCTAAATAAAATCGATTGATTGACTCAGAATCGATTTATTGGCTCTTATTTATAACAAATGTGATCTGTGTGTGGCGCAGGAGCTTCCCGTCCACTTGCTCCTCCATTCAGTCAGGTGCTGCAAGAGAGGGACAGAGAAAGAAACAGTCAGGACCGGATTAACAACCTCGTCATCCCTGTCCCCAAACCTGCAGGCAGCCTAGGAGGCCTGATCTAAGTTTGGCTCTTCTCCCTCTCTTTGCTGGAATCCTTCACTGCACAAATTTCTGTCATGAACACTCTCTGAACCAACCTGATGTGTTCATAGTTCCCAGCCCAGCGTCCATTCCTCAAGGTACCTCAGCATTTCCCTTTGAAACCACAGCTGAGTGCCATCCCGTCCTGAGCTACCTCAGCATTGCCCACTGCAGCCTCCCCGACGCCATCTCCTCCCTGAGCTCCCTCAGCCTTTCCCGCCAAAGCCTCCCCGATGTCACCCCTCCCTGAGGTCCCTCAGCCCTTCCCGCCAAAGCCTCCCCGATGTCACCCCCTCCCTGAGGTCCCTCAGCCTTTCCCGCCAAAGCCTCCCCGATGTCACCCCTCCCTGAGCTCCCTCAGCCTTTCCCGCCAAAGCCTCCCCGATGTCCCCCCCTCCCTGAGCTCCCTCAGCCTTTCCCGCCAAAGCCTCCCCGATGTCCCCCCCTCCCTGAGCTCCCTCAGCCTTTCCCGCCCAAGCTCCTTCCGCGCCGTCCCGCCCTCAGGCTCCTCCGCCGCTCCCGCCGCTCCCCCCGTTCCCGGCCCCTCCCCGCGGCAGCGCCGCCCCCGCCCCTCGCGCCCCCTGGCGCCCCCACGGCGGCCCCGGCCCCGCCTGCGCCGCTCCCGACCCGGCGCTGCCCCCTCCCGCTCGCTTTCCTCCCTCTGCCCTGTGGCACCGCGGGCTCCCCCCTCCGCCCCACGGCCCCGCCCGAGCCCCGCGCAGCGCTCAGCCCGGGGCTCCCTTCCCTCACAGCCGCCCGCGTGTTTCCCCCTCGCCCCTTGCCCGGCCCGGCCCGGGGCCGCGCTCTTGCGGCTGGCTGCCCCTCGCCTTCCTCCTGCCGAACCCAGCCCGTCCCTCCCCCTCCAGCCTCCCCCCTCAGCCGGGACCGGGGCGGCCCCGTCCAGTCTCCCCGCTGTCCGCCCGCCCCTCGCTCACCGCCGGCCCCGCCGCTCCTCGCGCGCTGCTCCCGCCGCCGCACCGCCGGCACGCGCTCCTCGGCCCGCGCGCTTCTGCAGCGTGGCCCCGCCCATCCCGCGCAGGAGCCAATCCCGTCCGCGCCCGCCACCGGGCCCCGCCCCCCCTCCCGGCCCGGAGCCGCCGGCGGCCGCAGAGCGGCGCTGTCCGCCCGCAGCGCGGCCCCGGCCCCGGCGGGTCAGCGGCAGCGGGGCCGGGAGCGCTCGGGCTGCGCCTGCCCGGGACGGCCCGGGACCGAGGGCTCCGCCGCTGCAGCCCGTTTTGTGCCGTTTGCACCCCGGTTACACGGCTGCAGCCTTCCTGCTGCTGCAGCTCACACATCTTTCTTCCTTCTAACCGCACAGCAGGTCACACTCACAAACGTTCCGTGCTCGCTGGCATAAGAACATCTGCAGAAGAATCTACAAACATTACACAGATATACCACCGACCACAGCTTTCTGAGCTTTCAGGTTAAAGTTCTGCAGATACCCATGTTTCAATCAAACAGACACCACCAGCAGAGCTGCTGCCTCTGCCGTCTTTGCTCAGAAAGCAGTGACAACACCAGAAAACACATCGGCAGCCGGTGCTTTGAGCAGTGAAGGTGGGATCGACAAAAGTCTGATTAAACCAAACAGCCTGAGGTCTTTATCAAGCTGCAGATCTGCCAGGAATGCTGAAATGCAAGAGTTTACTCCTGCACTATTCCACAATGGAACAGCCGCTTCATATCAAAAATAATCTCAAAGTTCCAAACCGGTACGTTAAAAAGCTGTCACTGGGTATTAGAAGACCACTGCAAGACCTTGTTGCTTTTGAGTTAAATCATAATTTTTCAATAAACCAAAAGCCAAACAATTTCTGCAGTCATCCTCCTGTTCATTCATGAGCACTGCAGCAAACAGTGGTTATACGACGTGTCAACAGAGGAAATTGAAAAACCCCCAAAAAAACTTACAGTATCTAGTGGTGTATCTAGGATGCTCCATCTGGGATGCTGTATCTAGGATGCTGTATCTAGGATGCTGTATCTATGATGCTGTATCTAGGATGCTGTATCTATGATGCTGTATCTGGGATGCTGTATCTGGGAAGCTGTATCTAGGATGCTCTATCTATGATGCTGTATCTAGGATGCTGTATCTAGGATGCAATATCTATGATACTGTATCTGGGAAGCTGTATCTTGGATGCTGTATCTAGGATGTTGTATCTGGGATGCTGTATCCAGGATGTTGTCTCTAGGATGCTGTATCTAGGATGCTGTATCTAGGATGCTGTATCTAGGATGCTGTATCTATGATGCTGTATCTGGTATGCTGCATCTAGGATGCTGTATGTAGGATACTGTATCTAGGATGCTGTATCTATGATGCTGTATCTGGGATGCGGTATCTGGGATGCTGTATCTACGATGCTGTATCTGGGATTCTGTATCTAGGATGCTCTATCTAGGATGCTGTATCTGGGATTCTGTATCTGGGATGCTGTATCTAGAATGCTGTATCTCGGATGCTGTATCTGCGACGCAAAATGTAGGATGCTGAATGTGGGATGCTGTATCTATGATGCTGTATCTGGGATGCTGTATCTAGGATGCTGTATCTAGGATGCTGTATCTATGATGCTGTATCTAGGATGCTGTATCTAGGATGCAATATCTATGATGTTGTATCTGGGATGCTGTATCTGGGATGCTGTATCTAGGATGCAATACCTATGATGCTGTATCTATGATGCTGTATCTAGGATGCTATATCTGGGATGCTGTATCTGGGATGCTGTATCCAGGATGCAATACCTATGATACTGTATCTATGATGCTGTAACTAGGATGCTGTATCTGGGATGCTGTATCTAGGATGCTGTATCTAGGATGCTGTATCTGGGATGCTGTATCTGGGATTCTGTATCTGGGATGCTGTATCTAGGATGATGTATCTGGGATGATGTATCTGGGATGCTGTATTTATCATAATTTATCTGGGATTATGTATTGGCTATCCTGTATCTGGGATGCTATATCTAGGATGCTGTATATAGGATGCTGTATCTATGATGCTGTATCTGGCGTGCTGTATCTGGGATGCTGTATCTGGCGTGCTGTATCTAGGATGCTGCATCTAGGATGCTGTATCTGGGATGCTGTATCTGGGATGCTGTATCTGGCATGCTGTATCTAGGATGCTGTATCTGGGAGGCTGTATCTATGATGCTGTATCTAGGATGCTGTATCTGGGATGCTGTATCTGGGATTCTGTATCTAGGATGCAGTATCTAGGATGCTGTATGTGGCATGCTGCATCTAGGATGGTGTATCGGGGATATTGTATCTAGGATGCTGTATCTGGGATGCTGTATCTGGGATGCTGTATCTGGGGTGCCATATCTAGGATGCTGTATCTAGGATGCTGTGTCTATGATGCTGTATCTGGGATGCTGTATCTGGGATGCTGTATCTAGGATGCTGTCTCTAAGATTCTGTATCTATGATGCTGTATCTGTGGTGCTCTATCTGGGATGCTGTATGTAGGATACTGTATCTAGGATGCTGTATCTATGATGCTGTATCTAGGATGCTGTATCTGGGATTCTGTATCTAGGACGCTGTATCTAGGATGCTGTATCTGGGATGCTGAATGTAGGATGCTGAATGTGGGATGCTGTATCTATGATGCTGTGTCTAGGATGCTGTATCTGGGATGCTGTATCTATGATGCTGTATCTGGGGTGCTGTATCAGGGATGCTGTATCTGCGATGCTGTATCTGGGACGGTGTATCTGGGATATTGTATCTAGGATGCTGTATCTAGGATGCTGTGTCTGGGGTGCTGTATCTGGGATGCTGTATCTAGGATGCTGCATCTGGGATGCTGTATCTGGGATGCTGTATCTGGGGTGCTGTATCTAGGATGCTGTATCCATGATGCTGTGTCTAGGATGCTGTATCTAGGATGCTGTATCTGGGGTGCTGTATCTGGGATGCTGTATCTAGGATATTGTATCTAGGATGCTGTATATATGATGCTGCATCTGGGGTACTGTATCTAGTATGCTGTATACATGATGCTGTATCTGGGGTGCTGTATCTGGGATGCTTTATCTGGGATGCTGTATCTAGGATGCTGTATCTGGGATATTGTATCTAGGATGCTGTATTTAGGATGCTGTATCTGGGATGCTGTATCTGAGATGCTGTATCTGGGATGCTGTATCTGGGATACTTTATCTGGGATGCTGCATCTGGGATGCTGTATCTAGGATGCTGTATCTGGGATGCTCTATCTGGGAGACTGTATCTGGAGTGCTGTATCTAGGATGCTGTATCTGGGATGCTGTATCTGAGATGCTGTATCTGGGATGCTGTATCTATGATGCTGTATCTGGGATGCTTTATCTAGGGTGCTGTATATATGATGCTGTATCTAGGATGCTGTATTTCGGATATTGTATCTAGGATGCTATATTTAGGATGCTGTATCTGGATTCTTTCTCTCGGATGCTGTATCTGGGATGCTGTATCTGGGATTATTTATCTAGGATGATGTATATATGATGCTGTATCTAGGATGCTGTATCTAGGATGCTGTATCTAGGATGCTGTATCTATGATGCTGTATCTGGGATGTTGTATCTGGGATGCTGTATCTAGGATGCTGTATCTTGGATGCTGTATCTATGATGCTGCATCTAGGATGCTGTATCTGGGATGCTGTATCTAGGATGCTGTATCTGGGGTGCTGTATCTGGCATGCTGTATCTAGAATGCTGCATCTGGGATGCTGTATCTGGGATGCTGTATCTGGGGTGCTGTATCTAGGATGCTGTATCTAGGATGCTGTATCAGGGATGTTGTATCTGGGATGCTGTATCTGGGATATTGTATCTAGAATGCTGTATCTATGATGCTGTATCTGGGATGTTGTATCTGGGATGCTGTATCTAGGATGCTGTATCTTGGATGCTGTATCTAGGATGCTGTATCTAGGATGCTGTATATGGGATGCTGTATCTGGGATGCTGTATCTATGATGCTGTATCTGGGGTGCTGTATCTGGCATGCTGTATTCAGGATGCCGTATCTGGGGTGTTGTATCTAGCATGCTGTATCTGGGATATTGTACCTAGGATGCTGTATCTATGATGCTGTACCTAGGATGCTGTATCTAGGATGCTGTATCTAGGATACTGTATCTATGATGCTGTATCTGGGATGCTGTATCTACGATGCTGTATCTAGGATGCTGTATCTGGGATGCTGTTTCTGGGATGCAGTATCTGGGGTGCTGAATCTGGGATTATTTATCTAGGATGATGTATATATGATGCTGTATCTAGGATGCTGTATCTGGGATTCTGTTGTGGGGATCCTATATCTGCGATGCTGTATCTAGGATGCTGTACCTAGGATGCTGTATCTGGGATTCTCTATCAGGGATGCTGCATCTGGGATGCTGTATCTATGATGCTGCATCTGGGATGCTGTATCTATGATGCTGTATCTGGGATGTTGTATCTGGCATGCTGTATCTAGGATGCTGTATCTTGGATGCTGTATCTAGGACGCTGTCTCTAGGATGCTCTATATAGGATGCTGTCTCTAGGATGCTGTATCTATGATGCTGTATCTAGAATGCTGTACCTAGGATGCTGTATCTGGGATTCTGTATCTGGGTTGCTGCATCTAGGACACTGTATCTATTATGCTGTATCTGGGATGTTGTATCTGGGGTGCTGTATCTAGGATGCTGTATATGGGATTCTTTATCTAGGATGCTGTATCTATGATGCTGTATCTGGGGTGCTGTATCTGGCATACTGTATCTGGGATGCTGTATCTAGGATGCTGTATATACGATGCTGTGTCTAGGATGCTGTATCTTGGATGCTGTATCTGGGATGCTGTATATAGGATGCTGTATCTGGGATGCTGTATCTAGGATGATGTATCTATGATGCTGTCTCTGGGATGCTGTATCTAGGATGCTGTATCTGGGATGCTGTATCTGGGATGCTGTATCTAGGATGCTGTCTCTAGGCTACTGTATCTATGATGCTGTATCTGGGATGCTGTATCTGGAATGCTGTATCTAGGATTCTCTCTTTAGGATGCTGTATCTATGATGCTGTATCTGAGATGCTTTATCTGGGTTGCTGTATATGGGATGCTTTATCTAGGATGCTGTATATACGATGCTGTGTCTAGGATGCTGTATCTTGGATTCTGTATCTGGGATGCTGTGTATAGGATGCTGTATCTGGGATGCTGTATCTAGGATGCTGTATCTAGGATGCTGTATCTGGGATTCTGTATCTGAGATGCTGTATCTAGCATGCTGCATCTGTGATGCTGTATCTTGGATGCTATATCTGGGGTGCTGTATCTAGGATGCTATATCTAGGATGCTGTATCTATGATGCTGTATCTGGGATGCTGTATCTGGGATTCTGTATTGTGGATCCAATATTTGCGATGCTGTATATATGATGCTGTGTCTAGGATACTGTATCTAGGATGCTGTATCTGGGATGCTGTATCTGGGATGCTGTATCTAGGATGCTGTCTCTAGGATGCTGTATCTATGATGCTGTATCTGGGATGCTGTATCTGGGATTCTGTATCTAGGATGCTGTCTCTAGGCTACTGTATCTATGATGCTGTATCTGAGATGCTTTGTCTGGGTTGCTGTACATGGGATGCTTTATCTAGGATGCTGTATATATGATGCTGTATCTAGGATGCTGTATCTGGGATTCTGTATTGTGGATCCAATATTTGCGATGCTGTATCTATGATGCTGTGTCTAGGATACTGTATCTAGGATGCTGTATCTGGATTGCTGTATCTGGGATGCTGTGTCTCGATGCTGTATCTAGGATGCTGTATCTAGTCTGCTGTATCTGGGATGCTGTGTCTAGGATGATGTATCTGGGATTCTGTATCTGGGATGCTGTATCTAGGATGCTGTATCTGGGATGCTGTATCTGGGATGCTGTATCTGGGATGCTGTATCTGGGATGATGTATTGGGGATCCTCTATCTGGGATGCTGTATCTAGGATGCTGTATCTAGGATGCTGTATCTAGGATGCTGTCTCTAGGATGCTGTATCTATGATGCTGTGTCTAGGATGCTGTATCTGGGATTCTGTATCTGGGATGCTGTATCTAGGAAGCTGTATGTAGGATGGTGTTATCTGGGATCCTGTATCTAGGATGCTGTATCTAGGATGCTGTATCTATAATGCTGTATCTGGGATGCTGTATCTGGGATGCTGTATCTATGATGCTGTATTAGGGATGTTGTATCTGGGATGCTGTATCTGGGGTGCAGTATCTGGGATGCTGTATCTAGGATACTGTATCTAGGATGCTGTATATGGGATGCTGTATCTAGGATGCTGTATCTATAATGCTGTATCTGGGATGCTGTATCTGGGATGCTGTATCTGGGATGCTGTATCTAGGATACTGTATCTAGGATGCTGTATATGGGATGCTGTATCTAGGATGCTGTATCTATAATGCTGTATCTGGGATGCTGTATCTGGGATGCTGTATCTGGGATTCTGTATCTGAGATTCTGTATCTAGGATGCTGTATCTATGATGCTGTGTCTAGGATGCTGTGTCTGGGATTCTGTATCTAGGACGCTGTATCTAGGATGCTGTATCTGGGATGCTGAATGTAGGATGCTGAATGTGGGATGCTGTATCTATGATGCTGTGTCTAGGATGCTGTATCTGGGATGCTGTATCTGGGATGCTGTATCTATGATGCTGTATCTGGGGTGCTGTATCAGGGATGCTGTATCTGCGATGCTGTATCTGGGACGGTGTATCTGGGATATTGTATCTAGGATGCTGTATCTAGGATGCTGTATCTGGGATATTGTATCTGGGATGCTGTATCTAGGATACTGTATCTGGGATGCTGTATCTGAGATGCTGTATCTAGGATGCTGCATCTGGGATGCTGTATCTGGGATGCTATATCTGGGGTGTTGTATCTAGGATGCTGTATCTAGGACGCTGTATCTGGGCTGCTGTATCTAGGATGCTGTATCTAGGATTCTGTATCTGGGATGCTGTATCTGGGATGCTGTATCTAGGATGCTGTATCTATGATGGTGTACCTACGATGCTGTATCTATGATGCTGTATCTAGGATGCTGTATCTATGATGCTGTATCTAGGATGCTGTATCTATGATGCTGTATCTAGGATGCTGTATCTATGATGCTGTATCTAGGATGCTGTATCTATGATGCTGTATCTGGGCTGCTGTATCTAGGATGCTGTATCTAGGATGCTCTATCTGGGATGCTGTATCTGGGATGCTGTATCTGGGATGCTGTATCTATGTTGCTGTATCTAGGATGTTGTATCTGATGCTGTATCTGTTGATGTATCTGGGATGTTGTATCTTGGATGTAGTATCTGGGATGCTGTATCTGGGATGCTGTATCTGGGATGCTGTATCTAGGATGCTGTCTCTAGGATGCTGTATCTATGATGCTGTGTCTAGGATGCTGTATCTGGGATGCTGTATCTGGGATGCTGTTTCTAGGATGCTGTATCTGGGATGCTGTATCTGGCATGCTGTATCTGGGATGGTGTATTGGGGATCCTCTATCTGGGATGCTGTATCTGGGATGCTGTATCTACGATGCTGTCTCTAGGATGCTGTATCGAGGATGCTGTATCTGAGATTCTGTATCTGTATCTCCCATAATATACTCCTGCAAAAGCTGGTAGCTCATGGCTTGGACAAGTGTACTCTACGCTGGGTTAAGAACTGGCTGGAGGGCCGGGCCCAGAGTGCTGGTGAATGGGGCTGCATCCAGCTGGCGGCCAGTCACTAGTGGTGTTCCCAGGGGTCAGTGTTGGGTCCAGTCCTGTTTAACATCTTTATTGATGGTTTAGATGAGGGGATTGAGACCATCATCAGCAAATTTGCTGATGACACCAAGTTGGGAGGGAGTGTCGACCTGCTGGAAGGCAGGAGGGCTCTGCAGAGGGATCTGGAGAGACTGGAAAAATGGGCTGATTCCAATGGGATGAAGTTCAATAAGGCCAAATGCCGGGTCCTGCACTTTGGCCACAACAACCCCCTGCAGCGCTACAGGCTGGGTGCAGAGTGGCTGGAGAGCAGTCAGACAGAAAGGGACCTGGGGGTGCTAATGGACAGGAAGCTCAACATGAGCCAACAGTGTGCCCAGGTGGCCAAGAAGGCCAATGGTGTCCTGTCCTGTATCAAAAACAGCGTGGTCAGCAGGACAAGGGCAGTGATCCTTCCCCTGTACTCTGCATTGGGGAGGCCACACCTGGAGTGTTGTGTTCAGTTCTGGGCCCCTCAGGTCAGGAAAGACATTGAAGTGCTGGAGCGGGTCCAGAGAAGAGCAACAAGACTGGGGAAGGGACTTGAGCACAAGCCCTATGGGGAGAGGCTGAGGGAGCTGGGCTTGTTTAGTCTGGAGAAGAGGAGGCTTAGAGGTGAGCTCAGCACTCTCTAGAACTACCTGAAGGGCAGTTCTAGCCAGGTGGGGATTGGTCTCTTCTCCCAGGCAGTCAGCAATAGGACAAGGGGGCATGGGCTTAAACTCTACCAGGGGAAATTTAGGCTGGATATTAGAAAGAAATTCTTTACAGAGAGAGTGGTCAGGCATTGGAATGGCTGCCCAGGGAGGTGCTGGACTCGCCGTCCCTAGAGGTTTTTAAACTGAGATTGGACATGGCACTTAGTGCCATGATCTAGTAAACGGACTGGAGTTGGACCAAGGGTTGGACTCGATGATCTCTGAGGTCTTTTCCAACCCAGTTGATTCTGTGATTCTGTGATTCTGTGAAAACTGTGGGAGAAGGTTTCCCTTCACCCTTTTTCCCCCTTCCCCCTTCAGGCCACAGTAGTCTACAGTTAATCTCAACTCATCGCTAGACTTACGCACTGGCCAAATTGGGCTATTGAAAGGTGAGCGAGTCTTACTGATCACGCCCTGGCTTTCCAGTTGACCAATCAATTTCTGAATAGGAATCCAAGGGTCCCGGTTGGTGCGATACTGTTGACAATGCACCGTTGTGGTAGCAACTGGCACCTGCTGATCATCAACCATCAGCAGTCCTACAACAGAAGGGTCATCTGAAAGACCAGGCAAATCAGACAGCTGTTCAATTCTCTCAGTGTCCACAGATGCTGTACCAAATGCCCACCTATACCCTTTTGGGTCCTTAAAATACCCTCTCTTAAGGTAGTCTATGCCAAGGATGCACGGAGCATCTGGGCCAGTCACAATGGGATGCTTTTGCCAGGTTTTTCCAGTTAGGCTCATTTCAGCCTCTACAACAGTCAGCTCTTGGGATCCCCCAAGTCACTCCAAAAATACTGTTGAGTTGTGTCCCCTTACAGCCTGAAGGAATTACTGTGCACTGAGCAGCAGTGTCCACCAAAGCCTTGTACTCCTGGGGGTGTGTTGTACCATGCCATCCTACCTGTACCGTCCAGTAAACTCTGTTATCCCTTTCCTCCGCCTGGCTGGAGGCAGGGCACCTCTAATCTCGGTCTTCCACGGTCACTCGCTGTGAATTAGAGGTTCCTTCACGAGCACCAGAATCTCTTTTGTAAACCAGGCAGCCCTTTTCCTAGAAGCCTGCCCTGTTAACTCATGCACTCGTTCTTGAAGTTCCCCAGTAGGTTTACTGTGCCACTTACTCATATCTTCTCCCTGCTCACGTAGGGAGGACCACAGCAAACCTCTGCTGGTGGCCTGCCTGTGTTCTCTCTCTGGAGATTGGGAACGCCTTCTCTCTCTCTCTGGGGACTGGAAACGCTTTCTCTCTCCCTCTGGATATTGGAAATGCTTTCTCCTAATAGCTGAAGCATTGGTTTGTACAAATCGAGAGCCATGTGTGTGTTCCCTTAGTGCTTTCATTTCTCTCAACAGCTTTTCAAAACAGTCAACAGTCGTTTCACTCAGTTTCTCCACCCTAGAGACATAAGCCCCCAGGGGATCAGAAAGGTTTTCCTCAAATTCCCGGAGCCGCTCAGTCATGTCATTAACACTTTGTCTACCGCCAGTTGACACGAACGTTCCTGCCAATATCTTAGCATATGGAGCTGGTGCACTCTGTGAGAATCTGCGCCACATAGACCGTGTACACTCAACTCTATCTGGATTCACCCCCTCCTGGCTATCTGGCCCAAAACAGATAATCTCTCGCACAGCTAACTCTCTCAGGAACTGGATACCTCGCTCCATAGCATTCCATTTCCTTGATGTGCATTGACAGTCATCCTTGTTACGAAATCTTGTTTTCATGGCTGTCAAGAGTCGGGTCCAGAGGGCCGTGGGGTTGGGCTCACTGG
>NW_027043036.1:87500-245000 GCF_036013475.1 Columba livia
GCTCAGGGAACAGCCGATCGCCAGTGTTGGGGTCAGGAAGGAATTTTCCCCCGGGGCAGACTGGCCCTGGTCCCCGGGGTTTTTTTGCCTTCCTCTGCAGCATTGAGCATGACCACCTGTCAGAGCTCCTCTGGGCCCTTTTGGCTCGGTTCATGCCCACTGCTCTTGCCCTCCAAGGCACCACTCGTGCCCTGGCTTTCTCGGGTTCTTTCTCCAAGGGCAAGTTTGCAGCAGGAGCCAGCTCTCCTCCTTCTCCTTCTTCTATTAACATTTGTAATTTTAATAAAATAAATATAAATATTAAAAAAAAAAAATAATTCTGTTTCCAGTTGTATCCTTTGTGTATGTGTCCCTGAAACTGTTTTTGGATCTAAAACCTCTCTGGCATTTCAGTCGAACAGTCACATCTTTATTGGACTCCTTGTGAGCGTACAGAACAGAGCAGCACAGCACAGCACAGCATGGTTGTGCTCAGTAGCTGTGCCTGGAGCACGATGAGCTCTGAGCCAGGCCTGAGGACTCCATCCAGGAGAGCCGCTCTCTGCAGGGCAGGGCCCAGGCCCGTCCAGGAGATGGGGCAGAGACAGGCACACACACCTACAACATGGCTCAGGCAGGCACCAGAGGTCCCAGGCTGAGCTGAGACACGGCCCCTGGGCCCCTGCACGAGATGGTCCCCAGGGAGGCCGGTCCCAGCCACTGAGGCCTTTGAGCACCCCAAGACCCTGTAGACACGGATGGCTGGCAGCTTTGGAGACTGAGTCTTGGCCCAGATGGACCTTCTCTCTGATCAGGACTTTTGTTCTCAGATTCTTTTGTTTAGGTATGTTTTTTCCAAAGCAAAGATCTCAGGCATTACTAAAAAGGAGAACAAGGAGAAAAGAAATCCATGTCACACACCACACACTATCCCATGTGTGTATGAGTTTTGACGCAAATGTCCAAAATGGCAGTAGCTTCCTTACTCTTTCAGTACTCAAAAGAGTATCTCTTAAAGGCTTTCCATAAGTTCTGAACCTCTTCCCACCAATCAAGGTAGGCAAATAACTCCGAGAAAGGTGCAAGTCACACAGGAGGTGTGGAAGGTTTACCCTGCGGCTGAAGTGCATTTTGCATCCCCTGTACAGATGGCCAACTGTGGATCTTGGTTTGGGTAGAAAAGGAAACATGACTGCAGTAGCAGCAATGGACTCTTTTTGCTCATTTGGGAAGAGTCATCATTTGCCTGGCTGTGCTTTGGGAATGGATTCAAAGCGAGTCTTATTTCCATGGCGGTCTGTTGGCACTGTCCAGCGCAGCCTATGGCTCTGGTCACACTTGGGATTTTCTCCACGCTGCAGTGGTTGAAACCATCCTGTTATCCCCCCTGAAAAGGCTTTGTGAGCCTGGTCCTCCTCGCTGTGGGGCCTCATGGACATCAGCTCTGGTGCAGAGAGGGGACAGCTACCAGGGCTCTTCTCTTGGTTGCAGGGCTGGTTTCTGCCATGACTGGAGAGAAGAGCAGGAGCTTTGTCCTGGAGAGCCAAAGGGCAGAGAAGGCATCAGGGACAGCCAGCAGCTGTGCCCAGCACGTGGCCACCAAGGGCAGGGACAGCCCCCTGGAACTCCTGGGCACCGGGACTGCCTTGGGGCCAGCACCTCAAAGGCTTCCTGCAAAGGGTGCTGGGTGGGGCTGTGGTGGGGGGGCTTTGCAGCTTCCCCCTGCTAGGGAAAGGAGGAGAAAGGAAAGAAGGGAAGTGAGGTATAGTTCAGCTGTAAGGGACCTAGAATGACCATCTAGTCCCACTGCATGACCAATTCAAGGCTGATCTAAAGTTAAAACAGGGTAGTAAGTGCATTGGCCAAATGCCTCTTGAATGCTGAGGCTTGGGGCATCAACCAGCTGTCACAGAATCACAGAATGGTTGGGCTTGAAAGGGACCTCTGGAGATCATCTAGCCCAACCCACCTGCTAAAGCAGGTTCGCCCAGAGCAGATGGCACAGGAAGGTGTCCAGGCGGGTTTTGAATGTCTCCAGAGGAGGACACTCCACAACCTCTCTGGACAGCCTGTTCCAGTGCTCAGGCACCCTCACAGTAAAGAGGTTTTTCCTAATATTCAGATGGGACCTCCTATGCTGTGCCCGTTGCCCCTCATCCTATCGTTCAGAAGTCTGTTCCAGTATCTGACCACACTCTCAGTAGAGGGTCAAGTCTGAACTTCCTCTGACCCAGGTTTGCACCATTCACACATGTCCTGTCACTGGATACCAGGGACAAGAGACCAGCACTTCCCTATACACTTCCCTCCTCGGGAACTTTTAGAGGGCAATGAGCTTGCTCATCAGCTTCCTTCTCTCCAAACTAGAGAAATCCAGATTGCTCAGCCACTCCTCAGAGGACATGCCTTCCGGTCGGTCACCAGCTTTGTTGCTCTCTGGACACATTGGAATACTTCAACATCCTTGTCAAATCGTGGGCCCAGAACTGCACACAGCACTCAAGGTGAGGCCACAGCAACTCTGAATACAGCAGGATAATCACCTCCTTTGAGCGGTTGGTTCTGCTCTGTTTGATGTACCCCAGGATGGGATTTGCACTCTTGGCTGCCAGGGCACACACTGCTGACTCTTGTTGAGCCTCCTGTCAACCAGCGCCCCAAGGCTCCTTTCTGCAGGGCTGCTCTCCAGCCAATCCTCTCCCCATTTACACTTGTGCTTGGCATTACTTTATCCCAGGTGCAGAATCCGGAATGTGGACTTGTTAGATTTTATGCCGTTGATCATTGCCTAATGCTCCAGTCTATCTAGATCGTTCTGCAAGTCTCCTTGTCCCTCAGAATAGTCATCAGCACCTCCGAGGATGGCATTATCAGAAAATTTGCTAATGGTGCATTAAATTCCTGCATCCAGATTATTGATAAAAATATTGGACAGATCTGACCCTGGGACTGAGTCCTGAGGAACGTCACTGGTGGCTTCCCTGAAGAATTTTTTCCTAATATCCAATCTAAACCTCTCCGTGTGCAACTGGAGGCCATTTCCTCTTGTCCTATCACTTGCTACTTGGGACAATAGACCAACACCCACCATCATAAAACCTCCTTTCAGGTAGTTGTAGACAGCGACAAGGTCTCCCCTCAGCCTCCTCAAGGCTGAACAGCCCCAGCTCCCTCAACCGCTCCTCGTCAGACTGGTGCTCCAGACCCTTCACCAGCCTTGTCACCCTCCTCTGAACTCTCTCCAGCACCTCAATGTCTTCCTTGCCATGAGGGGCCTAAAACTGACCCCAGGATTCAAGGTGCAGCCTCACCAGTGCCCAGTACAAAGGGATGATCACTTCTCTAGTCCTGCTAAAGCTCTGATTGAATCAAGGCTTGAACACCTTGGTGTGACCCAGTTGGTGACAGGTTGGACTGCAGACTCCTGAGGTCCCTTCAACCTCAGTTCTCTCATGATCCCATTGTGATGTTGGGCTCTGTTTCAGACTGGAGCAGAGCAGGCGATGATGGGGCAGGATCCACCTGTGCTGTAGGTGACCATCTAAACCAACATCTCAGCCAGTGAACCAGCCAACCCCTCAGTGTGACTCGCTCTGGGCAACGTGTGAGGAGTCCTGGGCAGGGAAGGTTCAGAGGGCATGGGGCGCTGTGCAAGACACAACATGATCTTGGCTTCATGCCTGAAGGCCCATCAGATGTCAGTTGATGTCAATGGATATTAAAATAAGAACTGAAGACAAAGATCCAAAGCAAAGGAACGTGTCAACCTTCTTTTTCTTTGTTTGTTTCTTTCTTTGTTTATTTGTTTGTTTGTTTGTTTCTTTTTTCTTTCTTTCTTTATTTCTATTCATGTATGTATTTATGTATTTATTTATGTATTTAAGTATTTATTTACTTATTTACTTATTTATTTAGTTAGTTACTGATATATTTATTTATTTACTTATTTATTTATTTACTTACGTATTTATTTATTTGCTTATTTATTTATTTATTTATTTATTTATTTATTTATTTGTTTATTCATTTATTTTAAAGTCTTTTTAGGGGAGTCTCTTTTCTTTGGAAAGGAAAGAGTTCTCCAGAACTGGGCATGGATTCAGGACACAAATGTCTTCAGCTCCAGGGACACAAACACCTGGTGCCAGTGTAGATGCCCCGGGAACCCCTGCCCAGGCTCCACCTGCACTGCAAGGTGCTCTGGTCTCCCCAGGTCCTGTGTGATAGATGCCAATCCCAGGCCAGCACCTCAGGTACACTGGGCCCCTAAAATGGCCCTGGCTGTTTATGGTGAGACAGCTGATGAAATATGTACTAAGGGTACGAGAAGAAATATTGGTCTTCCCCTGTACTTCTATTACCAACACTCTATGATTTCATCTCCCTCGTCATTCAGGAGTTCCCACCTCTCCTGATTAAATGTCCCTGTCCAAGGACAACTTTCCAGCACTGTCTGGACGCTTGCCCTTCCCAGTGCTCTCCGGTTTCTCCTCCACTTGCTCTTTGGTCGTTCAGTGGCCTCTCAACTGTCTGGTTTCTGCTTTGAGCTTCAGGGAGTTACAAACTTGCCCCGTTCTTCAGAGCTCTAATTAACATGGCAGTCAACACGTTCATTGTGTTTATTTCTATCCTCTCCTATCTCTCTGTCTAAACCAGTTCTTGTGTGGGTGTCCCTTGTGGATGCTGGACCTCACCAGATCCAGCTTACACACACAGCTGAGGAAAGTGTTTTGCTGTTTATTAAACTGATGTAGGAAAAGTGATGCAATCTCTGGTGGCCAATGAGGGAACCGGCAGACTGGGGGTGGGGGTGAGGAGCCAGGTTGTCCATACAGTGTCCAGCCTCAAGGACTGTTCTCCTGCCTGTCCAGATGTCTTCAGGAGACCCTCGGGATCAATGTCCAGTGTAGAATGCTGCTGTCACTTCTTCTATACACTGAAAAATGACAGAAAACACCCTGGAAAGAAAAAACCCTCCTTTATGAAATCTTCTTTGAAATCTTCATCAGCAAGTGTCCAAAGTACCTTGAAGCATTAATGGCCCCACTGAGGGCTGTTACTGACAAAGCCCAGGGACTCGTTAGAGCAGATAATTGGAGGCTGTGATTGCATCAGGCAAAGGCAAAGTGCAGCAGCTCTGATGCTGAGAAAGCCCTTGGTTTGTCTGATGAAGGACAATGGCCAAGCCTTGAGCCCCTGCCCCTGGGAAGGGAGATCCTGTCCCTCACAGGTGGCTCAGGTTCTTCCTGGGGCTGTGGGGAGCGTGATGCCCAGTGCAGGACAATGGTGTGACAACCCTGGGGGTGCAAGGAGGCAATGGGGTGCCATGGCCATGACAACCATGTGTCTCCTCTAAGACCTCACTGGCAGGGACATCAGCCATAGCCAAGGGGACCAAGACCTTGGCTCTTTCAGGGACATCCAGGCTCACTCTTGGCCATGTCCACCATGGTTCATCCTGGACTGTCCCAGGCCTGTGGCTGTTTCCCCACAGGCTGCTGACACCCCATGCGCTTCCCCACCTTGTTCTCAGCCCAGTGTGTCCCCACCTGTGCTGCTGTCTGTCCATCCGCACCAGCTGTTCTTGAAACACAAAGTCATAGCTGATCCAGAGTCCTTCTGAATGACCACAGCACTGTGCTCAGAATGACATTTCTTTATCCTGAGCTCCACTCTGGGCCTCCAGAGCTGCAGTTTCTGATGGTTTTCCTTTCTCATGCTGTTTCCCACTACCCAAAAAAAAAAAAAAAAAGAAAAAAAAAAAAGTGCCATGCTCTTGGAAAGTGATTTTCAAGATTTCTGAAGCTGCTACTGCTCTTTCTTGTCATGGTTTTACCATAACCACCAACTAAGACCTTGAGACCACCAACCAAGACCATAAGAGCTGCTCACATCCTGCTCCCAGTCCCCAAGTGCGATGAGGGAGAGAATTGAAAGGGAAGGGAGAAACTTGTGGGTTTTTAGAAAAAAATAATAAGACAATAAATATAATAAAAATAATATACGACTACTACTAATATGCTTATACTAAAATACACAAATATATGATAAAATATATGATACTCAGTGCAATGTCACATATAACTCCAGTTGTGCTGAACAGACAGCCCAAAAGAAGAGATCACCCTGGTCCTGAACAGCTGCTCCCAGCAAGAGAAAGTACAAGTGCCAAAGGCAGAGAGGCCCAAGGGCCAACTGAAAACCAGCAAAATATCATAAAACTGAACTAACACTGAACTCCCGATACAATGGAACTTCTGAACAGAGCTAAGCAAAGTAGCCGGAAAACCAAAAATAACGGGCTGGAAAAGGCATCTCCAGCTTTATACCGAGCATGACGCTAATGGTAGAGAATAGCTCTTTGATTGACCTGGATGTCAATCATGTGCTGTCCTGTCTATGCCTCCTCTTACCAGTTTGCACCTGCAGCTGCACTCCAGAGAAGTCCTTGGTTTGACTGACAATAGTCCAGGTAAATTAAATAGAAATAGATAAATTAAATTAAGAAAATACACTCAGTGCTATCCCCCGTGTAACTCCAGATAAATTAAATTAAGAAAATACACTCAGTGCTATCCCCCGTGTAACTCCAGTCACACGGAGCAGCCAGTCCTGCAGAAGGGAGCACCTTGGTCCTGAACAGCCCATCCCAGCAAGAGAGAGCAAAAGGGCAACAGGCAGAAAGGCCCAAAGGCCAATGGCAAAATGGCAGAACGGCAAAAGGCCGAACGGACATCAAACTCCTGGCAGAATGAAACTTCTGAATGGAACTGACCAAACCAGCTGGAAAACCCAAAGTAACGAATGTAACAAACCCTAAAAGCCGGCTCCAGCTTTAGACTGAGCATGGCGCTAATCATAGGGAATATTTCATTGGTCAGCCTGCATGTCAATCCAGGTGCTGTCCTGTCTGTGTCCCCTCCTGCCAATCTGCATCCACAGCTGGATGGCCAAAGGAGTCCTTGGTTTCCCTGACAAAAGCCAAGATATCAGTGAGTTCTGACGTTCCTTTCATAGCAAATGGCAAACACTGTAAAGCTGCTAAAAGACAAACTGAACTCTATCCCAGGGAAGAAACAGCATTATCTCATTATTCTCATAGTAAATCTAAACAAAAGACTGTACTGGCTGTGAAGGAGACAGGTTCAAAATGCATGAAGAAAATTAACTCAATTTCAGTAAAACCAGCACGTTTCCTCAGGCTCCCCTTCACCAGGCTAAAGAAGTTTGGGTCTCTCAACATCTCCACACATGACCCAGACTTTCTCTGGCCACACGACAGCTCCTCCCGTTCCTCCAGAATGGGGAACCTCTCACTGGGACACACGGCTCCAGATGTGACCACACCAGTGCTGAGTCACGATGGGCGATAACTGCCCTTGTCTGGGTGGCCACGCTCCTCCCAGTGCAGCCCAATGTGCTCATGGGCATGTTCCTGTTTAGCACCACTGAGAACTGGCTGAACATCCAGGCTCAGAGGGTTGTGACCAGTGGCACAAAGCCCAGCAGGAGGTACCATGAGGAGCACTGAAGGACACCATATCCCACCCAATATCTTCTCCTACAGGTGTCTCTTGGGTCCCTGGAACCACATCAGTGCCAAGGGGGAGAACACTGCCTGTATGGGGTGGAGGAGATGGGGTCTGGAATGACGGTCCTGGGGCAGTTTCTCCTGGTTGTTCAGGCAGCAACAAGCTGGGCTGCATATTTGGAGACAGGAACTCTTCCTAAGGGCCTCCAATGGACTTGGGGATGGTCTAGATACATTCAGGGACCTTTACGTCCTTGTTGTAAAAACATGTGGGGCCCAGAACTGCACACAGCACTCAAGGTGAGGCTGCACCAATGCTGAATACAGCAACATAGTCACCTCTTTTGACCACATGGCCATGCTGTGTTTGATGAACCCCAGGATGGGGGTTACTGTCTTGACTGCTGGTGGACAGTGTTGGCTCCTGTTGACCCTGTGGCCAACCATCACGCCAGATCCCTTTCTGCAGGGCTGCTCTCCAGCCGCTCTCTCCCAATCTACACTTGCACTCAGTGTTACTCTATCCCAGGTGAACAATCCAACACTTGGACTTGTTCAATTTCATGCCAAGTGCTGGGTCCTGCACTTGGGTCACAACAACCCCAGGCAGCACTACGGGCTCAGGGAAGAGCAGCTGGAAATCTGCCCGATGGAAAAGGCCCTGGGGGTGTTGATGGACAGTGACTGAACATGAGCCAGCATGTGCCCAAGTGGCCAAGAAGGCCACCAGCATCCCAGCATGCATCAGGAATAGTGTGGCCAGCAGGACCAGGCAAGTGATCATTCCTCTGTTCTTGGCACTGGTGAGGATGCACCTCAAATCCTGTGTTCAGTTTTGGGCCCCTCACTACAAGAAAGACCTTGAGGTGCCGGAGTGAGTTCAGAGAAGGGCAACAAAGCTGGTGAGGGGTCTGGAGAACAAATCAGATGGGGAGCAGTGGAGGTAACTGGGGCTGTTTAGCCTGGAGAAAAGAAGGCTGAGGGGAGACCTTATTGCTGTCTACAGCTACCTGAAAGGAGGTTGGAACTTGGAGGGTGTTGGTCTGTTCTCCCATATGGCAATTGGAGAAGGAAAGGAAACAGCCTGAAGTGGCACTTGGGAAGGTTCAGTGTGGATATTAGGAAAAATTTTGTCTTAGAAGAGTTTGTGAGGCATTGGAACAGGCTGCATAAGGAGTGGTTGAGTCACCATCCCTGGAGGTCTTTAAACTACATATAGATGACGTTCTTAGGAATACGGTTTAGTGCCAGAGTTGGGTTAATGGTTGGACACAGTGACATTGAGGGTCTCCTTCAACCTAAATGATTCTGTGATCTCATTGGGATGAAAAACATGGTGAGGCAGCTCTCCCAGATGGAGTACTGATATGGATGGATGGATGGATGGATGTATGGATGGATGGATGGAGAGATAGATTGGGACAGAGAGCGGTATCAGCCTATCAGCCTAAGGGCTGGGGCCAGCCATGGCATGATGGAAGCAAGGCCAGCCCCACTTTGTCCTGTGCTCTTGTTTCCAAGAAAGCCTTTACACCCGTTGGTGGCAGCCCTGCTGTGCCAGCCCCTCTCACCAGCACACGACTCCTGGCCAGGAGCTCTTCATGCTGCTCCTGCTACCGCAGTGACAGAGCAGCCTGCCCTGAGCTGGGGAATGCAGAAATAGGGTTCTGTGGGTCATTCATTCTCCTGTTGAAGCACAGAGCACAGGGAGCAGGCTGTGGTGCCTGGAAACCACAGCGAGACAGTCCAAGGCAGATCTCTGAAGGTCTTTCACCATCTCCAGGAACACTGGGCACCCACAGATGGACACTCAAACCAGCACCATGACGTAACATGGTGCCCCATGTCCTCCCCTGAGCCATGAAAAACACAAGTACGGCAGCATGGCCTTGTGGGGGAAATTTATTCAGGCTGACCACAGCTTTGGAAGAAGAGCCCAAGCTTCAAATACTGAGAACGAGGAAATCCCCTTTTGTGGGCTGTTTCAAAAAGATGGCCCCAATTTCAGAAATACAGTGATTTCAAAATGGGTCCACACCTGTATTACAGAGAAGTGACACAGGACATCAGCTGCACCAGGGCCCCAGAAACAGGTAGAGAGGCCTCTGACTCACTGCTCTGGAGAAGTGCCGTGGGTGAAGAAATTCCTTGACAAACATGGTTATCACAGATAAAATGCGCAATGCACAGGAGGTTCCTGAGATGAACTGGAAATCACTTCTGAAGACACACGGGTAACTTATTGTTGCCGACAGAAAAATGACTGAATCAGCTTCTTCAGTGCCACTTTCAGCTCCTGGTTCCTCATGCTGTAGATGAGGGGGTTCACTGCTGGAGGCACCACCGAGTACAGAACAGACACCAGCAGATCCAGGCTTGGGAAGGACATGGAGGGGGGCTTCAGGTTGGCAAACACGCCAGTGCTTACAAACAGGGAGACCACAACCAGGTGAGGGAGGCAGGTGGAAAAGGCTTTGTGCCGTCCCTGCTCAGAGGGGATCCTCAGCACGGCCCTCAAGATCTGCACATAGGACACCACAATGAACACAAAACACCCAAATATTAAACAGGCACTAACCACAATAAGCCCAAGTTCCCTGAGGTAGGAGAATGAGCAGGAGAGCTTGAGGATGTGGGGGATTTCACAGAAGAACTGGCCCAGGGCATTGCCCTTGCACAGGGGCAGTGAAAATGTATTGGCCGTGTGCAGCAGAGAATAGAGAAACCCAGTGGCCCAGGCAGCTGCTGCCATGTGGACACAAGCTCTGCTGCCCAGGAGGGTCCCGTAGTGCAGGGGTTTGCAGATGGCAACGTAGCGGTCGTAGGACATGATGGTGAGAAGGTAAAACTCTGCTGAAACTAAAAAGACAAACAGAAAGAGTTGTGTAGCACACCCTCCATAGGAAATGACCTTGGTGTCCCACAGAGAGTTGGCCATGGACTTGGGGACAATGGTGGAGATGGAGCCCAGGTCGAGGAGGGCGAGGTTGAGCAGGAAGAAGTACATGGGGGTGTGGAGGTGCTGGTCCCAGGCTATGGTGGTGATGATGAGGCCGTTGCCCAGGAGGGCAGCCAGGTAGATGCCCAGGAAGAGCCAGAAGTGCAAGAGCTGCAGCTCCCGTGTGTCTGTGAACGGCAGGAGGAGGAACTGGGTGATGGAGCTGCTGTTGGGCATTTGCTGCTGATGGTCATGGGAAACCTGTCATAGGAGGAAAAGACAGTGACAAGTTAGGGGAGATTTCTCTGGTGAAAATACCATGTTGTTTATCATGAAAAACCCCCTCCCTGATGGAGGGATGTTTCAGCTCATTCTCTCTTTCTACCAAGTGAGAAAAACAGTTCATCACAGTTTAAAATGCAGCTTGGGCATCTGGTGTCCATGAATACACCTTTGATGCAAGATCCACTGAACTGGTGTCAGAATAAAAACTGACCCACACTCCCACCCAAACCCCAGAGAGCAAGAGCACCAGGGACAGGTGGAGAAACAGGGAAGAATACTGCAGTGCTACCAGAAAATAAAGCAAGGACAGAAAGGCAGACGGGCATGCTGTGGAACATTCTCCTGACCCGGCTGTGCTGCTGCCACTCACATAATGACACTGGAGAGCAAGTGCTTTTAGCACCTTTTTTGAGTACCACGTTCCAGGAACCCTTCACCTGGAGGTCCAGCTGCTGAGGTGGAGACTCGTGACCTGGACCCCATGGCTTTGGGGCAGAGGGTCTGCTGGGGAGGAGAGGAGACCAGGGGTTGCACTGGGAAATGTGTCTGAACTGCGGGTGATTGCAGGGGGTTCCTAAATCCCGCCCCTGGCATATCTGGTAGGAGCTCCTTCTCCCTGCCCATGTCTGTGCTGCCTGCAGCTGTGTCTCTGTCCCTGGTCTGCTCCCTGTCAGTGTCACAGACCCCGTCCCACCCGCTGTGTGCTCAGCTCTGTCCTGCTCACACCTCCTGGCACTGCCCAGGGGCAGCTCTGTGTGTGCAGGGGCTCAGGAGCAGCTCAGACACGTCCTAACGAGAACTGGGGTCTCAGTGTCTTCTCCAAAGAGAGAAATAAATCTCCATCTCCCACTGCAAACCCTGACGAGCAAGAGTGGAAAACTGAAAGCACAGACTCCTTCCCTTGCAGCTGTTCCTGTCTCGATGTCGTTGTTCAGAAGGACCCTCTGCCATGTCTGTGGGGGGATCTGGAGCTCTGAGCAGCCCTGACCCACACAGCCCCCTTCAACCCCACAAGCTCCCTGCCTGCCCTGCCGGGGGTCGCTCCTTCCACCCACAGCTGCTGCCATGGGCTCTCCCGGGCAGGCTGAGCGCTGACCCTGGCAGGCGGCAGAGTCCCTGCCCGGCACAGCCCTGGGGTGCAGGGACCCTGCTCTGCAGGACAGCCCTGGGCACCCCTGGGTGCTCCCCCTGCAATCACCCTCAGCAGAAGCTGCCATCATGGCCTCTCCCTCTGACAGTGCAGCCGGGAAGCGCTGGTCTGGACCATGTTCTTGTCCTCTACATGAGAAATACTGTGAGAGAGACCTGACAGACCTTGTAAATTGTGGGATGTATCATCTTTAGCAGATCCCTCCAGGAAATGCAGCTGCATTGTCCTTCAGCCAGAGACTTACCGTGTTAGAACTGTGAAGACTGGTCTCTCAATGAGCCTTCAGCAACCAACCCCCCACATTGCCTTTAATCTCTCCGTGCCTGGCTCCTGTGCCTTCGGTGCTGCAGGCAGAGCCCTCAGCCCTGCTGCGTGTGCAGAGGAGCTGCTCCTGGGCAGAGCTGTCTCTCTGCAGCGCTGCCGCTGCCGTGAGCTCCCTGTGTCCCAGGAGCCCAGCCCAGCTCAGCAGCACAGGAGCAGCCCATGATGTCCCTTTCTCTGTCCCCTCTGGGCTCCTCCAGGTGTCCCTGGGGCTCCAGTGGCACAACTTCGAAGTTGAAGTAATCAGTGATGTTGATTCTCTCTCCTCTTCAGAGATACTTCTTTCCAGCATTGTATTTTTCATGTTAAAAAATAAATTGGTATGACAACCATCTTTCTTGTCCCATCATTAGACAGGACACAAGGAATGTTACAGCAAAGTATCTAATTTCTCCAGGCTAGGGGAGGAATATCTTCAGTTGAATGAACTTAGGCATTTTGTTCTGGTTTTACACCCCTAGGTCTAGAGAGACATTCATCAGTCTTTGGCCATGTCATGTCTGTGCTCTGATTCAAAGCCTTTGCACACATGGGCTCTTGGACACTTGGTACCAGGTTTCCTGTGGCAGGTCAGAGCTGGGCTGGTGCCACAGCTGGGGTGGCTCAGCCCAGATGTGAGGCAATGTCCTCAGCCAGGGACCTGACTGGGGGAGCTGGAGCTGTCAGTGCTGCAGACAGAGCTGTGACACGGATGGAATGAACTGCCAGGCAGGGTGGCAGGAGTGAGTTCATCTGGTCTCAAGGACAGCAGCCTCCAAGCACAGCAACAGTCCAGATCAAAGCTCAGTCCAGACCTGTAAGGCAATTCAAGGGCCCCATAATGAGCTGTTACTACTGCAGGAACACTTAAAGGTGAAACAAAGACAGTTTGTAGCTACTGATGAATTTAATAAGGGAAAGAGATGAGAATCCCTGTGTTCTCTTGTCCTCCCTCTTCACCAGCAATGTGTCCCAGGCCTCTGTGACTTGAGACGGGAATGTGGAGAACAAGCAGCAGTGCATGGGGATCAAGTCAGGGGTCACTGGAACTAACACAATCCTTTCCAGTCTATGGGACAGCAGGGGCAGCATCCCAGGAGCTGGGACAGCAGGACGATGTCACAGTGAGGCCACTCTAGACCATCTGTGAAAGCTCATGGAGACTGGGGGGACTCCCTGACCACTGGCAGCTCTCACACAGTGTGTGCACTTCTCAAAATGGCCAGTGGGTGAGCAGGGAACTAAGGGCTGTGCCCCAGAGCATGTCCACTGGGACCCCATTTCTGGGTGTCTGGAAGAGAAAGTGATGGGGTTTACCCAGGATATGTTGCGTCTGTCCATCCTCTTTGCTTTTTGCGAGGAAAGGACAGGGTTGCTGGACATGGGCAGAGCAGTGGTGGTCTGTTACCTGGAAGTCAGCAAGGCATTCAGCATCATACCCCACAATATTCTTGTGTCAAAGGAAAGATATCACAGTCTTTGTCAGTAGATGGGTAAACACCAATTTGGGTGGTTGGGCTTGGAAAGGTGCTACAAAGGGAGAAAGTTTCCCATCATGAGGACAGTCAAGCACTGGAAGCTGTTTCCCAGGAGTGCGCATTCACTCTACCCCAGAATACGTCCAAACTATGTTTGGATAAAGCCCTGAGTAATCTGGTCTGACCCTGCTTTGAGAAGGAGGTTGGTCACGACTCCTTCTGGGGTTCCATTCAGCTTGAATGATGCTGTCCCTTCATCTCCTTCATGTTTTAAATTTAGCGAGAACTCTCAGGTTCTCCCTGACCACAGGAATAATCCACCTGAGGTGCAGGGCTGCTTTACAATTGCCCCCAAACAGCCCTGACCACATCTTGTGCATCCCTTTTCATTTGCCCCCACCCAGGTTCTATCCTCATGCCTGCCTTTTTAATCCTTTCAGAGCAGGTTGCTCAACAGGTGTCAGCATCCATGTACGGAGTCTGCACAGCAGCCAGGCAGCAAAGCCATCATTACAGAAATGGAGATGAGGCTCTTGACCAGCTCCTGAAACCCAGGAATCAGCACGCCTTGTCACCTGAGATTCCCAGGAACACCTGAACTTGAATTGAAAAGCATGTGAGTCCTGGATGGGTATCCTGGCTTGTCTCCTGACCCATGTGGTGCTTCAGGCTGTGAAGAGAATCAAAACCAGCCATTGGACTGGGGTGGTTCCATTTTACACGTGTCACACAGGGCAGATGAAGGGAGCTCAGAACTGCAGACTCTGCTGCACTGTTGGGACTGCAGAGACTGGAAATGCAGGTGACAGTGTGTGTCAGTGCACACACATAAAGATTCTGGCTTCCTTTGGGCCTTTGCACTGACCTGGGATCTGTTCCTTGGCCTTCTTTGTCTCAAAAAGAAACTATTCTATGCAACCTCCACATCACACCACATAAGAAATAATTAAAAGGTAGAAAAATAATGAAAGAAGCACAATTTGGGAGTAATTCTGTCCAAGAGGTGTACTCTTTAAATGACTATAACAAAAAAGAAGTGAGAGAAAAAGCATGGTTCTAAGAAATTCTTTCAAGACACAACTGCTGAGGTGTAGTAGATGTTTGGAAAAGCAAGAATGACTGTTAGGAATGAAATTAAAGAGCTTTAGTTCATCATGATCATCAGTGAGAATAAGGAGTTCCCTGTTACTGTTACTAGTGCCAGCACCACTGTTCACAAACATCCTTCAGAGCATCTCCATTGTTCCTGGGCTCCAAAGCTCATCCTGCTCAGAGTTTGACAGGATTGCTGCAAACCCCTGAGACCCAAATCTCTACAACTGTCTCTGCTCAACAGCCTTTTACCCCAGAAGGGGAAAACTGCCAATGCAGACACCAACCCAGTGCCCAACCTGCCTGGAGAGCCAGGACAGTTGTGCCACACAACAGCAGCCTCTGAGGGAAGCTGGAGGTGATGGGATTGAAATGGTTTCAACCCAAATCATAGAATCAAGGAATAATTTAGGCTGGAAAAGACCCTTAAGAACGCGGAGTCCAACCGTAAATCAAACACTGCCAAGTCCACCACTAAACCATATCCCTATGCACCACATCTGCACATCTTTTAACCACCTCCAGCAATGGAAGCTCCAATCCTGAGCTGGCAGGACACCATTGGCTGCAGTTGGACATAAGATACTGGTCATGGCTGTGAGTTCAGCCCTCGCTGGCAGAATGTCTCACACCCTCACTGAGGAGGGCAGGGGGCTGGGAGATGGGAGCACGTTTCAGTTTCCAGATCCCAGCACAGAGCCCAAACCATCCTGCTCTTGGACTCTGGATCCCATTTCCTGAGATGCAAAGCTGGTGGGGCTTCTGTGGATAATCATGTTAAAGGCATGAATAATCCTTCAAGTGTTTGTGGAATTCGTCTAGGAATGTCAGTTAAAGAAAAAAAGAAACTTATATATAATTATCTATAAAACAGTACTCTGCATCTGTTGTAGCCCCTCTGACTATGACAATTAAATAGGCATTTGCACTATAAGGTTTCATACCCCATCCACAAGCACACATCTAAGTGGTTCAGATGAAGGCTGGTCTGGCAAACGTCACCCTTTGTGTCCCCAGGTGATGGACACTCCTCATGTGGCTCTGCAGAGAGTGGCAGGAGCTGGATCCCCTTCTCGGGACAGACTCCTTCCAGGAGAGACACAGACACAGGGGGAACTCATCAGGGCTTTACGGCATTTCACTCAGCATCAGTTTGACATATTGGGTGCTGTCCTGTGACTGCCCTTTCTGCACAAATTGTAATAACTGATGGTCAAAATTGCTAATGTTGAACAAATCGAGTAGGATTCAATTATATTATGCATACTGTTGTAAGCAGTAACTGCGCTTATGCAAGTTTGATTATGTTTTGTAGAACCTTGTAGTAGTAGTTAAGCCAATGCCTGGATTGCCTGGATGGTGCCACAGGTAACAGGACTCCCGGACGGTGCCACAGGTAACAGGACTCCCGGATGGTGCCACAGGTAACAGGACTCCCGGATGGTGCCACAGGTAACAGGACTCCCGGATGGTGCCACAGATTTCAAAGTTCCAGAGACGGAAATTCCCAGCGTGTGAACGAGCGTATAACATATATAAGCACACACGAAAAGTTGAGTGGTGTGCCTGTTGGCGGAACTGAGCTTCCCCCGGTCACCCAGCGCTGTTTTGCCTAATTACCGCTTGCTAAATAAAATCGATTGATTGACTCAGAATCGATTTATTGGCTCTTATTTATAACAAATGTGATCTGTGTGTGGCGCAGGAGCTTCCCGTCCACTTGCTCCTCCATTCAGTCAGGTGCTGCAAGAGAGGGACAGAGAAAGAAACAGTCAGGACCGGATTAACAACCTCGTCATCCCTGTCCCCAAACCTGCAGGCGGCCTAGGAGGCCTGATCTAAGTTTGGCTCTTCTCCCTCTCTTTGCTGGAATCCTTCACTGCACAAATTTCTGTCATGAACACTCTCTGAACCAACCTGATGTGTTCATAGTTCCCAGCCCAGCGTCCATTCCTCAAGGTACCTCAGCATTTCCCTTTGGAACCACACCTGAGTGCCATCCCGTCCTGAGCTACCTCAGCATTGCCCACTGCAGCCTCCCCGACGCCATCTCCTCCCTGAGCTCCCTCAGCCTTTCCCGCCAAAGCCTCCCCGATGTCACCCCTCCCTGAGCTCCCTCAGCCTTTCCCGCCCAAGCTCCTTCCGCGCCGTCCCGCCCTCAGGCTCCTCCGCCGCTCCCGCCGCTCCCCCCGTTCCCGGCCCCTCCCCGCGGCAGCGCCGCCCCCGCCCCTCGCGCCCCCTGGCGCCCCCACGGCGGCCCCGGCCCCGCCTGCGCCGCTCCCGACCCGGCGCTGCCCCCTCCCGCTCGCTTTCCTCCCTCTGCCCTGCGGCACCGCGGGCTCCCCCCTCCGCCCCACGGCCCCGCCCGAGCCCCGCGCAGCGCTCAGCCCGGGGCTCCCTTCCGTCACAGGCGCCCGCGTGTTTCCCCCTCGCCCCTTGCCCGGCCCGGCCCGGGGCCGCGCTCTTGCGGCTGGCTGCCCCTCGCCTTCCTCCTGCCGAACCCAGCCCGTCCCTCCCCCTCCAGCCTCCCCCCTCAGCCGGGACCGGGGCGGCCCCGTCCAGTCTCCCCGCTGTCCGCCCGCCCCTCGCTCACCGCCGGCCCCGCCGCTCCTCGCGCGCTGCTCCCGCCGCCGCACCGCCGGCACGCGCTCCTCGGCCCGCGCGCTTCTGCAGCGTGGCCCCGCCCATCCCGCGCAGGAGCCAATCCCGTCCGCGTCCGCCACCGGGCCCCGCCCCCCCTCCCGGCCCGGAGCCGCCGGCGGCCGCAGAGCGGCGCTGTCCGCCCGCAGCGCGGCCCCGGCCCCGGCGGGTCAGCGGCAGCGGGGCCGGGAGCGCTCGGGCTGCGCCCGCCCGGGACGGCCCGGGACCGAGGGCTCCGCCGCTGCAGCCCGTTTCGTGCCGTTTGCACCCCGGCTTACACGGCTGCAGCCTTCCTGCTGCTGCAGCTCACACATCTTTCTTCCTTCTAACCGAACAGCAGGTCACACTCACAAACGTTCCGTGCTCGCTGGCATAAGAACATCTGCAGAAGAATCTACAAACATTACACAGATATACCACCGACCACAGCTTTCTGAGCTTTCAGGTTAAAGTTCCTGCAGATACCCATGTTTCAATCAAACAGACACCACCAGCAGAGCTGCTGCCTCTGCCGTCTTTGCTCAGAAAGCAGTGACAACACCAGAAAACACATTGGCAGCCGGTGCTTTGACCAGTGAAGGTGGGATCTACAAAAGTCTGATTAAACCAAACAGCCTGAGGTCTTTATCAAGCTGCAGATCTGCCAGGAATGCTGAAATGCAAGAGTTTACTCCTGCACTATTCCACAATGGAACAGCCGCTTCATATCAAAATCATCTCAAAGTTCCAAACCGGTACATTAAAAAGCTGTCACTAGGTATTAGAAGACCACTGCAAGATCTTATTGCTTTTGAGTTAAATCATAATTTTACAATAAAACAAAAGCCAAACAGTTTCTGCAGCCTGTTGCTCATCCTCCTGTTCATTCATGAGCACTGAAGCAATCAGTTGTTATACGACGTGTCAACAGACGAAATTGAAAAACCCCAAAAAATTTACTGTATCTAGTGGTGTATCTAGGATGCTGTGTCTATGATGCTGTATCTGGGATGCTGTATCTGACATACTGTATTTAGGATGCTGTATCTGGGATGCTGTATCTAGGATGCTGTATCTCGAATGCTGTATCTGGGATTCTGTATTGCGGATCCTGTATCTGGGATGCTGTATATAGGATGCTGTATCTAGGATGCTGTATCTGGGATGCTGTATCTGGGATGCTGTATCTGCGGTGCTGTATCTAGGATGCAATATCTATGATGCTGTATCTGGGATGCTGTATCTGGGATGCTGTACCTAGGATGGTGTATCTGGGATGCTGTATGTGGGATGCTGTATCTAGGATGCTGTATCTAGGATGCTGTATCTAGGATGCTGTAGCTGGGATGCTGTATCTGGGATGCTGTATCTGGGATGCTGTATCTGGGATGCTGTATCTATGATGCTGTATCTAGGATGCTGTATCTAGGATGCTGTATCTAGGATGCTGTATCTGGGATGCTGTATCTAGGATGCTGTATCTAGGATGCTGTATCTGGGATGCTGTATCTAGGATGCTGTATCTAGGATGCTGTATCTATGATGCTGTATCTGGGATGCTATATCTATGATGCTGTATCTAGAATGCTGTTTCTAGGATTCTCTATCTGGGATGTTGTATCTGGGATGCTGTATCTGGGATACTGTATCTATGATGCTGTATCTAGGATGCTGTATCTAGGATGCTGTATCTAGGATGCTGTATCTGGGATGCTGTATCTAGGATGCTGTATCTAGGATGCTGTATCTAGGATGCTGTATCTATGATGCTGTATCTAGAATGCTGTTTCTAGGATTCTCTATCTGGGATGTTGTATCTGGGATGCTGTATCTGGGATACTGTATCTATGATGCTGTATCTAGGATGCTGTATCTAGGATGCTGTGTCTATGATGCTTTATCTAGGATGCTGTATCTAGGATGCTGTATCTGGGATGCTGTATCTAGGATGCTGTAGCTGGGATGCTGTATCTAGGATGCTGTATATGGGATGCTGTATCTGGGATGCTGTATCTGGGATGCTGTATCTATGATGCTGTATCTAGGATGCTGTATCTAGGATGCAATATATATGATGCTGTATCTAGGATGCTGTATTTGGGATGCTGTATCTAGGATGCTGTATCTGAGATGCTGTATCTAGGATGCTGTATCTGGGATGCTGTATCTGGGATGCTGTATCTGGGATGCTGTATCTATGATGCTGTGTCTAGGATACTGTATCTATGATGCTGTATCTGGGTTGCTGTATCTGGGATGCTGTATCTAGGATGCTGTATGTAGGATGCAATATCTATGATGCTGTATCTAGGATGCTGTATCTAGGATGCTGTATCTATGATGCTGTATCTGGGATGCTGTATCTATGATGCTGTATCTGGGATGCTGTATCTATGATGCTGTATCTAGGATGCTGTATCTAGGATGCTGTATCTATGATGTTGTATATGGGATGCTGTATCTGGGATGCTGTATCTGGGATGCTGTATCTAGGATGTTGTGTCTGGGATGCTGTATCTAGGATCCTGTATCTGGGATCCTGTATCTGGGATGCTGTATCTGGGATGCTGTATCTAGGATGCTGTATGTGGGATATTGTATCTAGGATGCTGTATCTGGGATGCTGTATCTATGATGCTGTATCTAGGATGCTGTATCTAGGATGCTGTATCTATGATGTTGTATATGGGATGCTGTATCTGGGATGCTGTATCTAGGTTGCTGTATCTGGGATGATGTATCTGGGATGCTATATCTAGGATGTTGTGTCTGGGATGCTGTATCTAGGATCCTGTATCTGGGATCCTGTATCTGGGATGCTGTATCTAGGATGCTGTATCTAGGATGCTGTATGTGGGATATTGTATCTAGGATGCTGTATCTGGGATGCTGTATCTGGGATGCTGTATGTAGGATGCTGTGTCTATGATGCTGTGTCTGTGATGCTGTAATTGGGATGCTGTCTCTTGGATGCTGTATCTAGGATGCTGTATCTGGGATGCTGTATCTAGGATGCTGTCTCTAGGATGCTGTATCTATGATGCTGTGTCTAGGATGCTGTATCTAGGATTCTGTATCTGGGATTCTGTATTTTGGATCCTGTATCTGGGATGCTGTATCCTGGATGCAATATCTATGATGCTGTATCTATGATGCTTTATCTTGGATGCTGTATCTGAGATGCTGTATCTAGGATGCTGTATCTGGGATGCTGTATCTGGGATGCTCTATCGAGAATGCTCTATCTATGATGGTGTGTCTGGGATGCTGTATCTGGGATGCTGTATCTAGGACGCTGTATCTAGGATGCAATATCTATGATGCTGTATCTATGATGCTTTATCTAGGATGCTGTATCTGAGATGCTGTATCTAGGATGCTGTATCTGGGATGCTGTATCTAG
This sequence comes from Columba livia, assembly GCF_036013475.1. Lineage (NCBI taxonomy): Eukaryota > Metazoa > Chordata > Aves > Columbiformes > Columbidae > Columba > Columba livia. The sequence continues at coordinate 108,276 of NW_027043036.1, forward strand.
AATGCTGTATCTAGGATGCAATATCTATGATGCTGTATCTGTGATGCTGTACCTGGGATGCTGTATCTAGGATGCTGTATCTAGGATGCTGTATCTGGGATGCTGTATCTAGGATGCTGTATCTAGGATGCTTTATCTAGGATGCTGTATCTAGGATGCTGTATCTGGTATGCTGTATCCGGGATTCTGTATCGGGGATCCTGTATCTGGGATGCTTTATCTAGGATGCTGTATCTATGATGCTGTATCTAGCATGCTGTATCTAGGATGCTGTATCTATGATGCTGTATATGGGATGCTGTATCTGGGATGCTGTATCTGGGATGCTGTATCTAGGATGCTGTATCCTGGATGATGTATCTGGGATGCTGTATCTGGGATGTTGTGTCTGGGATTCTGTATTGGGGATCCTGTATCTGGGATCCTGTATCTGGGATGCTGTATCTGGGATGCTGTATCTATGATGCTGTATCTGGGATGCTGTATCTGCGATGCTGTATCTAGGATGCAATATCTATGATGCTGTATCTGGGATGCTGTATCTGGGATGCTGTATCTAGGATACTGGATCTGGGATCCTGTGTCTGCGATGCTGTATCTAGGTTGCTGAATATTGGATGCTGTATTTAGGATGTTGTATCTGGGGTGCTTTATCTGGGATGTTGTTTCTAGGATTCTTTATCTAGGATGCTGTATATAGGATGTTGTATCCGGGATGCTCTATCCGGGATGCTGTATCTGGAATGCTCGATCTAGGATGCTGTATCTTGGATGCTGTATACAGGATGCTGTATCCGGGACGCTGTACCTCAGAATCTGTATCTGGGATGCTGCATCTGTGATGCTGTATCTAGGATGTTGTATCTGGGGTGCTGTATCTAGTAAGCTGTATACGGGATGCTTTATCTGGGATGCTGTATCTAAGATGCTTTATCTAGGTTATCTATATAAATATGTGTACCCTGGACCAATGAAGTCAACTATGGTCTGTCACTCACATTGAGTTGTCTCAGCTTTTTCCTCCGCCGCTCGCAAGCTTTGGTTTGGAAGACATCAGATTTGGAACGTTAAGGAAGCTGTAGCTCCCTTGGTGTTTCCTTCTCCCCGCAGTCGCATTTCTGGTTCTGTCTGTCGAGTTCTGCTCCTCTCCCGCACCAGGTGCTGATCGTGGGGCTCAGGGTGAGGGGGGCAGGGAGGGCGGGGGGTCCGTGGGCTTCAATAAGTTTGTCTGGGGTTTTTCAATCGCCTCTGTTGACACGTCGTATAAAAACAGATTGCTGCAGTGCTAATGAATGAACAGGATACAGCATCCCAGATACAGCATCCCAGATACAGCATTTTAGATACAGAATCCCAGATACAGCATCCTAGATACAATATCCCAGATACAGCATCCTAGATACAGAATCCCCGATACAGCATCCTACATACAGCATCCTAGATACATCATCCTAGATACAGCATCCCAGATACAGCATCCCAGATACAGCATCCCAGATACAGCATTCCAGATACAGCATCCTAGATACATCATCCTAAATACAGCATCCCAGATACAGCATTCCAGATACAGCATCCTAGATAGAGCATCCCAGATACAGCATCCTAGATACAGCAACCCAGATACAGCATCATAGATAGTTCATCCTAGATACAGCATTCCAGATACAGCATCCCGGATAGAGCATCCTAAATATAGCATCCCAGAATCAGCATCCTAGATACAGCATCGCAGATACAGGATCCCAGATACAGCATCCTAGAGAAAGAATCCCAGATATAGCATCCCAGAATCAGCATCCTAGATACAGCATCCCAGATACAGCATCCCAGATACAGCATCCTAGACACAGCATCCCAGATACAGCATCCCAGATACAGCATCCTAGATACAGCATCCTAGATACAGCATCCTAAACACAGCAACCCAGATTCAACTTATCCGATACAGCATCCTATACACAGCATCCTAGATACAGGATCCCCAATACAGAATCCTATATATAGCATCCCAGATACACGATCCCGGATACAGCACCCTAGATACAGCATCCTAGATGTAGCATTCCTGATACAGCATCCTAAACACAGCAACCCAGGTACACCATATCCGATACAGCATCCTAGGTACAGCATCCCAGGTACACCATCCTAGATATAGCATCCAAAATATAACATCCTATATACAGCATCACAGATGGTATATCCTAGATACAGCATCCCAGATACAGCATCCTACATACAGCATCCCCGATACAGCATCCCAGATACAGCATCCTAGATACAGCATCCCAGAGACAGCATCCTGGACACAGTATCCTAGATACTAGGCTCGAAGGGGGATGGGGTTGTAGCTGGGCTTGTTCCAGTGGGGCAGCATTCTAAAACTGATGAGGACCGGGTGGCCTCCTATGCCCCCAGGGATAAACTGGTGTGCTCTGCTCGCTCCCTGAAATGCCTGCACACCAATGCACGCAGCATGGGGAATAAGCAGGAGGAGTTAGAATCCTGTGTTCGGTCGGGAGATTATGATCTGGTGGCAATTACAGAAACATGGTGGGACAGTTCTCATGACTGGAATGTGGTCATGGATGGCTATGCCCTTTTCAGGAAAGACAGGCCAGCCAGGCGTGGTGGTGGAGTTGCTCTCTATGTGAGAGAGCAACTACAGTGTACTAAATTCTGCCCAGGAGTGGATGGCGAGCGAGTTGAGAGTGTATGGGTCAGGATCAAGGGGCAGGCTGGCAGGGGTGACACTGCTGTGGGCGTCTGTTACAGGCCACCAGATCAGGCTGAGGAAGTTGATGAGGCCTTCTATGGGCAGTTGAGAGTGGCCTCACAGTCACAGGCCCTGGTTGTTGTGGGGGATTTTAACTTCCCTGATGTTTGCTGGAAGGACCGTTCAGCCAGCCAGCCACAGTCCAGGAGGTTCCTCCAGTGCATCGGTGAGAACTGCCTCATGCAGATGGTGGAGGAGCCGACCAGGAGAGGTGCACTGCTGGATCTCATCCTCACTAGCAAGGAGGGTCTGGTCGAAGCAGTAAAGGTTGAGGGCTGCCTGGGCTACAGTGACCACGAGATGGTGGAGTTCAGCATCTTGTGTGGCAGGAACAGAAGAGCAAGTACAATTGCAACCCTGGACTTTAGCGGGGCTAACTTTGGCCTTTTCAAGCAATTGCTGGGGGAAATCCCATGGGCAAGACTGCTTGAAGGAAAAGGGGCCCAAGATAGCTGGATTGCATTCAGAGATTGCTTCTTCCACGCTCAGGATCAGAGCATCCCCACACGTAGGAAGTCAAGGAAGGGAGCCAGGAGGCCTGTGTGGTTGAACACTGACCTGTTGGGTATGCTCAAGCAGAAGAGGAGAGTTTACAGGTCGTGGAAGCAGGGGCTGGCCACTTGGGAAGAATATAAGGCTGCTGTTAGAGGATGTAGGAAGGCAGCTAGGATAGCCAAGGCCTCCTAGAATTACAGATGGCGAGAGGGGTCAAGGACAGCCAGAAGAACTGTTTCAAATACATAGCAGATAAAACTAATACCAGAGGCAATGTAGGCCCACTGATGAACGGGGTGGGTGCCCTGGTGGCAGAAGATACAGAGAAGGCAGAATTACTGAAAGCCTTCTTTGTCTACTCTGCTGGGGGCTGTCCTGGGGAGCCCTGTACCCCTGAGACCCCCGATGAAGCCAGGTCAATGGAGGAGTTTGCTTTAGTCGATGAGGACTGGGTTAGGGAGCAATTAAATAGTCTGGACATCCATAAATCCATGGGTCCGGATGGGATGCACCCGCGGGTGCTGAGGGAGCTGGCTGAAGTAATTGCTGGACCACTCTCCAACATCTTTGCCAAGTCTTGGGAAACGGGAGAGGTGCCCGAGGATTGGAGGAAAGCAAATGTCACTGCAGTCTTCAAAAAGGGCAAGAAGGAGGACCCAGGTAATTATAGACCGGTCAGCCTCACCTCTGTCCCTGGGAAAGTAACGGAACAGCCAGCATGGCTTTACCAAGAGTAAGTCGTGCTTGACCAACCTCATAGCCTTTTATGAGAAGGTAACAAGGTGGATGGATGATGGCAGGGCGGTGGATGTGGTCTACCTTGACTTCAGTAAAGCCTTTGACACAGTTCAGGTGTAAGGGACCTAGAATGACCATCTAGTCCCACTGCATGACCAATTCAAGGCTGATCTAAAGTTAAAACAGGGTAGTAAGTGCATTGGCCAAATGCCTCTTGAATGCTGAGGCTTGGGGCATCAACCAGCTGTCACAGAATCACAGAATGGTTGGGCTTGAAAGGGACCTCTGGAGATCATCTAGCCCAACCCACCTGCTAAAGCAGGTTCGCCCAGAGCAGATGGCACAGGAAGGTGTCCAGGAGGGTTTTGAATGTCTCCAGAGGAGGACACTCCACAACCTCTCTGGACAGCCTGTTCCAGTGATCAGGCACCCTCACAGTTAAGAGGTTTTTCCTAATATTCAGATGGGACCTCCTATGCTGTGCCCGTTGCCCCTCATCCTATCATTCAGAAGTCTGTTCCAGTATTTGACCACACTCTCAGTAGAGGGTCAAGTCTGAACTTCCTCTGACCCAGGTTTGCACCATTCACACATGTCCTGTCACTGGATACCAGGGACAAGAGACCAGCACTTCCCTATACACTTCCCTCCTCAGGAACTTTTAGAGGGCAATGAGCTTGCTCATCAGCTTCCTTCTCTCCAAACTAGAGAAATCCAGATTGCTCAGCCGCTCCTCAGAGGACATGCCTTCCGGTCGGTCACCAGCTTTGTTGCTCTCTGGATACATTGGAATACTTCAACATCCTTGTCAAATCGTGGGGCCCAGAACTGCACACAGCACTCAAGGTGAGGCCACAGCAACTCTGAATACAGCAGGATAATCACCTCCTTTGAGCGGTTGGTTCTGCTCTGTCTGATGGACCCCAGGATGGGATTTGCACTCTTGGCTGCCAGGGCACACACTGCTGACTCTTGTTGAGCCTCCTGTCAACCAGCGCCCCAAGGCTCCTTTCTGCAGGGCTGCTCTCCAGCCAATCCTCTCCCCATTTAGACTTGTGCTTGGCATTACTTTATCCCAGGTGCAGAATCCGGCAGGTGGACTTGTTAGATTTTATACTGTTGATCATTGCCTAATGCTCCAATCTATCTAGATCGTTCTGCAAGGCTCCTTGTCCCTCAGGATAGTCATCAGCACCTCCGAGGATGGTATTATCAGAAAATTTGCTACTGGTGCATTAAATTCCTGCATCCAGATTATTGATAAAAATATTGGACAGACCTGGCCCTAGGACTGAGTCCTGAGGAACATCACTGGTGGTTTCCGTGAAGAATTTTTTCCTCATATCCAATCTAAACCTCTCCGTGTGCAACTTGAGGCCATTTCCTCTTGTCCTATCACTTGCTACTTGGGACAAGAGACCAACACCCTCCATGATAAAACCTCCTTTCAGGCAGCTGTAGAGAGTAATAAGGTCTCTCCTCAGCCTCCTGTTCTCAAGGTTGAACAGCCCCAGCTCCCTCAACCGCTCCTCGTCAGACTGGTGCTCCAGACCCTTCACCAGCCTTGTCACCCTCCTCTGAACTCTCTCCAGCACCTCAATGTCTTCCTTGCCATGAGGGGCCTAAAACTGACCCCAGGATTCAAGGTGCAGCCTCACCAGTGCCCAGTACAAAGGGATGATCACTTCTCTAGTCCTGCTAAAGCTCTGATTGAATCAAGGCTTGAACACCTTGGTGTGGCCCAGTTGGTGACAGGTTGGACTGCAGACTCCTGAGGTCCCTTCAACCTCAGTTCTCTCATGATCCCATTGTGATGTTGGGCTCTGTTTCAGACTGGAGCAGAGCAGGCGATGATGGGGCAGGATCCACCTGTGCTGTAGGTGACCATCTAAACCAACATCTCAGCCAGTGAACCAGCCAACCCCTCAGTGTGACTCGCTCTGGGCAACGTGTGAGGAGTCCTGGGCAGGGAAGGTTCAGAGGGCATGGGGCGCTGTGCAAGACACAACATGATCTTGGCTTCATGCCTGCAGGCCCATCAGATGTCAGTTGATGTCAACGGATATTAAAATAAGAAGAACTGAAGACAAAGATCCAAAGCAAATGAACGTGTCAACCTTCTTTGTTTGTTTCTTTCTTTGTTTCTTTGTTTCTTTGTTTGTTTGTTTGTTTCTTTCTTTCTTTCTATTTATTCATGTATGTATTTAAGTATTTATTTACTTATTTACTTATTTATTTAGTTAGTTAGTTAGTTACTGATTTATTTATTTATTTATTTACTTACTTATTTATTTATTTACTTACGTATTTATTTATTTGCTTATTTATTTATTTATTTATTTATTTATTTATTTATTTATTTATTTATTTATTTATTTATTTTAAAGTCTTTGTAGGGGAGTCTCTTTTCTTTGGAAATGAATGAGTTCTCCAGAACTGGGCATGGGTTTAGGACACAAATGTCTTCAGCTCCAGGGACACAAACACCTGGTGCCAGTGTAGATGCCCCGGGAACCCCTGCCCAGGCTCCACCTGCACTGCAAGGTGCTCTGGTCTCCCCAGGTCCTGTGTGAGAGATGCCAATCCCAGGCCAGCACCTCAGGTACACTGGGCCCCTAAAATGGCCCTGGCTGTTTATGGTGAGACAGCTGATGACTGATGTCTGTCTGGAAGTGTACTAAGGATTGGAGAAGAAACACTGGTCTTCCCCTGTACTTCTATTACCAACACTCCATTACTTCATCTCCCTCGTCATTCAGGAGTTCCCACCTCTCCTGATTAAATGTCCCTGTCCAAGGACAACTTTCCAGCACTGTCTGGACGTTTGCCCTTCCCAGTGCTCTCAGGTTTCTCCTCCACTTGCTCTTTGGTCATTCAGTGGCCTCTCAACTGTCTGGTTTCTGCTTTGAGCTTCAGGGAGTTACAAACTTGCCCCGTTCTTCAGAGCTCTAATTAACATGGCAGTCAACACGTTCATTGTGTTTATTTCTATCCTCTCCTATCTCTCTGTCTAAACCAGTTCTTGCGTGGGTTTCCCTTGTGGATGGTGGACCTCATCAGATCCAGCTTACACACACAGCTGAGGAAAGTGTTTTGCTGTTTATTAAACTGTGCAGTGTTTGCCCAGCAGAGCAGGTGGAGCTGGTGCACAGGAGCTGCAGCATCTCCTGCAGAGCTCAGTGGAGAAGTCTGATGTAGGAAAAGTGATGCAATCTCTGGTGGCCAATGAGGGAACCAGCAGACTGGGGGTGGGGGTGAGGAGCCAGGTTGTCCATACAGTGTCCAGCCTCAAGGACTGTTCTCCTGCCTGTCCAGATGTCTTCAGGGACCCTCGGGATCAATGTCCAGTGTAGAATGCTGCTGTCGCTTCTTCTATACACTGAAAAATGACAGAAAACACCCTGGAAAGAAAAAACCCTCCTTTATTAAATCTTCTTTGAAATCTTCATCAGCAAGTGTCCCATTGAAACCTCTCCAGTTAGTTCTGCAAGTCTGGAAGATTTGAATAATATTACGGAAAGAAACATTGCTCGTTAGGGCTTTCTCTCTTTTAATGAGCCCCGTGGCGGATTTGGTGCTGAGTCCATGAACCTCAGATACCAAGGACAGGCTGAAGAATCTGCTCAAGAAGTCCAAGTCAGAACAAACTCCAAAGTACCTTGAAGCATTAATGGGCCCACTGAGGGCTGTTACTGACAAAGCCTCCCCAGGGACTCGTTAGAGCAGATTATTGGAGGCAGTGATTGCATCAGGCAAAGGCAAAGTGCAGCAGCTCTGATGCTGAGAAAGCCCTTGGTTTGTCTGATGAAGGACAATGGCCAAGCCTTGAGCCCCTGCCCCTGGGAAGGGAGATCCTGTCCCTCACGTGTGAGTCAGGTTCTTCCTGGGGCTGTGGGGAGTGCGATGCCCAGTGCAGGACAATGGTGTGACACCTCCTGGCCTGTATGGGGGTGCAAGGAGGCAATGGGGAGCCATGGCCATGACAATGATGTGTCTCTTCTTAGGCCTCAGTGGCAGGGACATCAGCCATAGCCAAGGGGACAAAGACCTTGGCTCTTGCAGGGACATCCAGTGTCACCCTTGGCCATCTCCACCACAGTCCATCCTGCACTGTCCCAGGCCTGTGGCTGTTTCCCCACAGGCTGCAGACACCCCATGTGCTTCCCCACCTTGTTCTCAGCCCAGTGTGTCCCCACCTGTGCTGCTGTCTCTCCATCCTCACCCGCTGTTCCTGGAAACACAAAGCCATGGCTGATCCAGAGTCCTTCTGAATGACCACAGCACTGCGCTCAGAATGACATTTCTTTATCCTGAGCTCCACTCTGGACATCCAGAGCTGCAGTTTCTGATCATTTTCCTTTCTCATGCTGTTTCCCAATACAAAAAAAAAAAAAGTGCCATCACCTTGGAAAGTGATTTTCAAGAGTTCTTGAGCCACTATTATCCTTCCCTCTCAATGTTCTATCCCAGCCAGCAACTAAGACCACAATAGCTGCTCACGTACTCCTCCAACCTATTAAGTGCGATATGGAAGATAACCAAAGGAAATGGAGAAACCCGTGGGTTCAGAAATAGCATTTTAATAAGACAATAAAAATAGTATAATATACTACTACTATGTATATAATTAAATGAAATGAAACTTAAAATTTAAAATGATTCTATGAAACACTAGGTCAAAAATCTATGTTTTCATTGTACAGATGAGATGTAAACACATGGCTCAGGGCTCTTCCTGGGACCGTGGGATGTGGGTGTGCAAGGCCCAGGGAAGGACAACACTGGGACAACAACTTCCAGCTTCCCCATGGGGCTGCAAGGAGGCACCGAGGCCCCAGTGCCATGAGGACAACATGTCTTCTCCTGGGCCTCAGTGGTAGAGACAACTGCCCTGGCCAAGGGGACACAGACCTGGGTTCTGTGGGTCCCTTCCAGCCTTACAGCGCCCTTTGCCATCTCCACCACAGGCTGTTCTACACGGTGCTACCCCTGCCCCTCTTTCCCTGCAGGCTGCAGACACCCATCTCGCTTCCCCACCTGCTCTCACCCAGCATTTCTGCACCTTCACTGCTGTGTCTGCACCCTCACTGGCTGCTCTTTGGCACACAAACCATGGGCTGATCCAGCTCCCTCTGGGTCACCTCTTGCCCCACAGCACTGCTCTTACAGTGACATTTTTAACTCCTGATATCCAGTCTCCACTTCCCCATCTGCACTTAGTGGCTTTGTTTTTTTTTCTCTGCTGCTTTTTCCCACTACTTGAGAAAGCTTCACCACCTCAGAAACTGCCCATCAAGCAGAGATCCCAACCTGTTATTCTTCTAGTCGTCTTGCAGTTGACCAGAGAGAAGTAATCTCACCATGATTTCCTAAATCCCATGAGTGCTGCTGGCCTTTCAGCTTCTCTGATACACACGACCATGTCCCTGCTGCTGTCCCGTCATGTTCTCAGGTGGGATGGATGTGACAACCTGTCTCCAAGATCTCTTCCTGAGTAGGATCTGTCATACTTAGACTGAGGTTCTTTCCCAGCCGTGTCCCTGCTGCTGGGCTGTCACCACCAGAGACAGAACTGACCTCACTGTCCCCTTTACAGCCACAGGATTCTGACTGGATTATGAGTGTCTGAGACACAACTGAACTCATAATAGGGTAACTATCCATCACCTTTTTTATGGCCCAGGCCCTGATCAGATAAAAGTATACTTGTTTTATCAAATTTATCAAATATATTCCCTACTAGAGATTTGAGTTGAAAAACACTCTTCAGAGGAACTGCTGTTTTTTTGTTGACAACATTTAGAACTCCTTTTCTGTCTTTTATTCTTTTTATTCTTCCTCTGCCTATTCTACCTTCAAAATCCTCTCCAAGGGAAAGACTCATTGAATCTCAGAATAACTTGAGGTTTGAAGAAAGCCCTTATCTCACTTGTCTCACTGTCCTGCTCCAGGCAGGGTGAACCAGGCGAGGTTGTTCAAGGGTTCCTCACAAATATGCCTCACCACAGAGAAGCTGAAAGTGCACTCGTCACATCATAGAGAGGGAGAATAAAGACGTTTAACAGTGTTGGTCCAAGTGCTGGTCACTGAGGGATTCTACTAGTAACTGGCTGCACAGAGGGCTTTGTACCGCTGATGACATTTGGCTTGATTGTCGAGCCAACTCCCCACCCAGCTTCCAATTCTCCAGCCCAGAGATCACTGATCTGGCTACTAGGACACCAAGGAACACCATGTCTGTGACCCTGCAAAATTCTGGGTATGGCAGCAGGTTGACCAGCCATTAATTCTCCTTCATGCTTTTCATGCAGATGGGTTCGATATCTGCCTTTTCCAAGACCTCAGAAACCCTCTTACCACTTTGTCTTACTTTTGAGAGCACAACCCAGAATCACAGGCAAGGGTGACAGCAGACAGGAGCACTTGCAAAGAGCCTGTCCCAGCAGCTGAGATGAATCTCACTGGGACACTGAGGTTTGTTCCTGGAGTCACACACAGAAATGCCAGGGTTCCATCAGGACTCCATATCTGAGTTGGTCTCAGGACCCCTTCTGCACCCAGGGATGCTCAGAGACAGTCTGTCCCTTTTACACACAGAGGCAGGAGTCACATTGTCCCTCTGGCCTCCCGTTGCCACTCCAGAGGGGTGGGAGACACCTCAGCTATGGTGAGTCACCCTGCTCTGCACTAATCTGAGATGTCCCACATCATGAGGAATGGACACGGGGAGCTCAATTAAGGAAGCACAACCCAGTGCTGCATTCAGGCAGTTTCCCATGGGGTGTTACTTCCAACAGGAAGAGACCTCAGGACCTTGTGTGTGCCACAGGTTTTCATGGAACCCCAAGGAACAGTTGATGGTGTTTGTGCTCACTCGTGTTCATGTCACCTCACATCCATGGTGTGCGTGCTCACATCCCATCTGTACAAAGCAACACAGACTGCTGAACTATTCATTGAGTGTCCACCCATGGAGGGAAGAACAGATTCTCTGGGTGAAAGGCCAGTATTGAAAATGGTGGTTGTGAGGGGCCAGTCCATGATGATTGACCTGAGGCTCCTTCCATGGGGTGTCCAGTGCACAGGGGCACAGCCCAGCCCCTGCTCTGCTGGTCCTGCAGGTCTCTGGCAGGAGCCTGGCTGTGAGAGGACACTGCTGTGTGCCAGCCCTGCACACACACACTGTTCAGCTGCACACCGGTGTTTCATCTGTGAGTGACTTTTGTAGGAATATGCTTGAGAGAAACATTGCAAGAAGATATAAACCATCATGCACCACCCAAAAAAGATCACTTTTTCTTGTGGAAGTACTGTTACTGAGGCCAGCTCTGTCACACAAGTGCCCATTGCCTGTCCCTGCCTGCGCCCACAGCACTGACACACAGCAGGACGGTGACCAAGCTGCCAGAGCACTCAGGCCTTGCACCAACACCAGGGATGAGAAGGAGAGTGTGGGAGTGGAACCAGAACAGCTCTGGAAGAAAAAGCGCTGCTGCTCCCTCGCGGATGCTGCCATGCCAGAGCTGTTTTCCCCTCCACCCACGCACAGGAACTGTCCCTGAATGTGCAAAAAGGCCTTGCAGGAAGGATATAGTGAAAAACAAGTCACTACAGGAATCTTTATTTTGGTTAGAGACAAGAAGTGTACTGTTCCTCATTTAAACAGCCAGTGGCTATAAAAGAAAAGCAGACAGTGGATTAAAAAGGGGCTGAAAACATCATCGCAATAAGAAAATAACAAATAACAACAGAAAATCCAGATGACAGGTTGAGCCTGTAATTAGCTACATTAAAACTCCTGTGTAGAAGCAGATGGGCAGTACATTGCTTCAGAAAACACTAAGATATGAGTTTCCTCAGGGCATCCTTGATCTCCTTGTTCCTCATGCTGTAGATGAGGGGGTTCACTGCTGGAGGCACCACCGAGTACAGAACAGACACCACCAGGTCCAGGGAAGGAGAAGATATAGAGGGGGGCTTCAGGTAGGCAAACATGACAGTGCTGAGGAACAGGGAGACCACGGCCAGGTGAGGGAGGCAGGTGGAAAAGGCTTTGTGCCGTCCCTGCTCAGAGGGGATCCTCAGCACGGCCCTCAAGATCTGCACATAGGACACCACAATGAACACAAAACAGCCAAATGCTAAGCAGACACTGACCACAATAAGGCCAAGTTCCCTGAGGTAGGAGTGTGAGCAGGAGAGCTTGAGGATCTGGGGGATTTCACAGAAGAACTGGCCCAGGGCATTGCCCTTGCACAGGGGCAGTGAAAATGTATTGGCCGTGTGCAGCAGAGCATTGAGAAACCCAGTGGCCCAGGCAGCTGCTGCCATGTGGACACAAGCTCTGCTGCCCAGGAGGGTCCCGTAGTGCAGGGGTTTGCAGATGGCAACGTAGCGGTCGTACGACATGACTGTGAGGAGACAATATTCTGCTGTGATCAAGAAAAGAAACAAAAAGAGCTGCGTCGCACATTCCAAGTATGAGATGGCCCTGGAATCCCAGAGGGAATTAGCCATGGACTTGGGGAGAATGGTGGAGATGGAGCCCGTGTCGAGGAGGGAAAGGTTGAGCAGGAAGAAGTACATGGGGGTGTGGAGGTGCTGGTCCCAGGCTATGGTGGTGATGATGAGGCCGTTGCCCAGGAGGGCAGCCAGGTAGATGCCCAGGAAGAGCCAGAAGTGCAAGAGCTGCAGCTCCCGTGTGTCTGTGAACGGCAGGAGGAGGAACTGGCTGATGGAGCTGCTGTTGGACATTGGCTGCCTGTGGGCATGAGGACCTGTCATAGGAGGAAAAGACAGTGACAGGTTAGGGGAGACTTCTCTGAGGAAAATAAACAGGCTGTTTCTCATGGAAAACCCCCTTCCTGATGGAGGGATGTTTCCGCTCGTTCTCTCTTTCTACCAATTGAGAAAAACTGTTCATCACAGTTTAAAATGCAGCTTGGGCATCTGGTTTCCGTGAACACACCTTTGGGTCAAAACCCCCTGTGTTGGTGTCAGAACAAAAACTGACCCCCACTCGCACCCCAACCCCAGAGAGCAAGAGCGCCAGGGACAGGTGGAGAAACGGGGAAGAACACTGCAGTGCTACCAGAAAATAAAGCAAGGACAGAAAGGCAGACGGGCATGCTGTGGAACCTTCTCCTGACCCGGCTGTGCTGCTGCCACTCACATAATGACACTGTAGAGCAAGTACCTTTAGCACCTTTTTTGAGTACCACGTTGCAGGAACCCTTCACCTGGAGGTCCAGCTGCTGAGGTGGAGACTCGTGACCTGGACCCCATGGCTTTGGGGCAGAGGGTCTGCTGGGGAGGAGAGGAGACCAGGGGTTGCACTGGGAAATGTGTCTGAACTGCGGGTGATTGCAGGGGGTTCCTAAATCCCGCCCCTGGCATATCTGGTAGGAGCTCCTTCTCCCTGCCCACGTCTGTACTGCCTGCAGCTGTGTGTCTGTTCCTGGTCTACTCCCTGTCAGTGTCACAGACCCCGTCCCACCCGCTGTGTGCTCAGCTCTGTCCTGCTCACACCTCCTGGCACTGCCCAGGGGCAGCTCTGTGTGTGCAGGGGCTCAGGAGCAGCTCAGACACGTCCTAACGAGAAGTGGGGTCTCAGTGTCTGCTCCAAAGAGAGAAATAAATCCCCATCTCCCACTGCACACCCAGACGAGCAAGAGTGGAAAACTGAAAGCACAGACTCCTTCCCTTGCAGCTGTTCCTGTGTTGATGTTGTTGTTCAGAAGGACCCTCTGCCATGTCTGTGGGGGGATCTGGAGCTCTGAGCAGCCCTGACCCACACAGCCCCCTTCAACCCCACAAGCTCCCTGCCTGCCCTGCCGGGGGTCGCTCCTTCCACCCACAGCTGCTGCCATGGGATCTCCCGGGCAGGCTGAGCGCTGACCCTGGCAGGCGGCAGAGTCCCTGCCCGGCACAGCCCTGGGGTGCAGGGACCCTGCTCTGCAGGACAGCCCTGGGCACCCCTGGGTGCTCACCCGGCTTCACAGCTGTTCAACATGGCCTGACAAGAGCCCCGTCCTTACAGACCCCACAAGCTGTGCCTGTGCCAGGTTCAGGAGATGCCTCCAGGAGCTACAGCTGCACTGCCCTGCACCCAGAGACTTACCATGGCGAGGGCTGCAAAGGTTTCTCCTCCAGTGAGCTCTCAGTCATCCTCCCAGTCCTGACCACCTTTAATCTCTCTCTGCCTTGCTCGTCTCCTGAGATCCCCAGGCAGAGCCCTCAGCCCTGCTGCGTGTGCAGAGGAGCTGCTCCTGGGCAGAGCTGTCTCTCTGCAGCGCTGCCACTGCCATGAGCTCCCTGTGTCCCAGGAGCCCAGCCCAGCTCAGCAGCACAGGAGCAGCCCAAGGCACTTTAATGACCCCTCTGGTGGCTTTGGTGCTGAGTCCATGGACCTCAGACCCTGAGGGGAAGCTGAAGAAACTTCTCAGGAAGTCAAAGTCAAATGTAAACTCCAAAGTTTCTTGTAATGTTAATTGGTCACACTGAGGGACACAACTGAGAAACTGTTCCCAGGATCTGGTTAGAGAAGTAACTGGAGGCAATTATGACAGGTCAGGAAAAGCAAAGTAAAGGTCTCTCTGATGCTGCGTAAACCTGGATGTGTTTCATTAACCAAAGAACTAAGCCCTGACCCCCAACCCTGGGGAGTCAGATCCTGTCCCTCCCACGTTGCCCAGGGCCCTTCCTGGGACAGTGTGATGTGGGGCTGTGCAAGGCCAAGGGCAGGACTATGGTCCCACCCCTCCCAGGTTCCTGCCTTGGGACAAGGAGGCCATGAGGCCCCTGTGCTGCAAGGACAAGGTGTCTCCTCACAGGCATCAGAGGTGCAGACAACAGCCACAGCCAAGGGGAGAAGGAGCTCATGTCTGGTGGGGCTTTCAGCCTCTTTACATCCCTTGATCATCTCCACGACAGCCTGTCCTGTGCTGTGGCATCCCCTGCACCTCTGTCCCTGCAGGCTGGAGACATCCCCCCTGCTGCCCCACCTTGCTCTTGTCTGAGCATCTTCCTTCCTTTGCTGAGATCTCTCCATCCTCCCCAGCTGGTCCTTGAAGCACAAAGCCTTGGGCTGATGCAGACTCCCTCTGCTGACCTGCTCCCCCACAGCACTGCCCTTCCATCACATTCCTTTCTGCTCATGTCCAGCCTGGACCTCCCCAGCCGCACTTTGGCCATTATTTCTTTCTCATGCTCTTTCCCACTGTGGAGAAACATCCTCCATCTCTGAAACCGCCCTTCAAGCACTCTCAGGCTACTCCTGCACTGCTGCAGCCTCCCCAGCGCTGCTGGGCCAAAGCAGCCCAGGTCCCTCAGCACCCCACACCATGTGCACAAGGTGCTGAACCTGCCTTGGCACAGCCCTGCACTCTGCAGTTCCTCCCTGCTGCTCCAAACTGGGAAGCCGCACACTGGCACACACGCGTGTGTGTGGGTCACACCAGTGCTGAACCGAATGGGATGAGAACTGCAGGTGTCTGGGTCCCCACGCTCCTCCTCATGCAGCCCCGTGTGCAGCTGCCTTGTTCATGGTGAGCGTGCACCACGGGCTGGTGTGGGGACCTTGTAGTGCCCAGGCCCTTCTCCTCAGGGTCACTGCTCAGCGTGTCAGGTCCTGCTCTGTCCTGATGGATGGGGTTGTTCTCCTGCCCTGATACAGAACTGGTCACTTCCCTTTTTAAATCTTTAGAGCTTTCTGATGGGTGAACACCAGATTTTCTCAAGGTCTGCACTCTCCCTTGACTGAAGCTCCATTTGTTCAGCTCATAATGTTTGCATGCAGACGGCTTATCCTGATAAGGGTGTCTCTCCCAAGATACCAGGATGTGGAGTTGAAGGGCACTACAAATACCATCTCCTGCAGAAACTGTGGGGCCTTGGGCGTCTGATACTCATAATGTCAGAGGTCTGGACTTTGAGGGGAAGTTTCCCTTCATATGAGAGACCAGCAGGAATGCGTGGAGCTCTGCCTGGGGACAGACAATGTCAGCTGAAGGTTGAGGAGTCAGCATGAGAGGGCAGAACAACATGGGCAATGTTGAGGTGACTGGACATCAGGTACAGACTCACTGATGAGGAAGAGGAATGAGATGAGGCCTCCTTCAGACAAATGAAAGAAGCCTCATGTTTCCAGGCCATGTCCTCGTGGCAAACCTGAGATATCCCAATATCGGCAAGGTACCAGCATTCCAGGAGGGTTTGGAACCCATTGACAACATCTTCTTGACATCGGTGACTGAGGAGTCAGTGGGGTGAGGTGCCCTGTGGGACTTCACACTTACAAACCAGAAAGAGTTGGTCAGGATGGAACAGTCAGGGATGGAAAGTGGAGCTGAGGCTCCTGGGAGATGAGAACAAGGCCAAGAGCAGGATTTCAGGAGAGCAGGATTTGGCCTGCTGAGGGACCTGCTTGGGTCCTATGGGATATGACCTTGGTGTCTGCTGTGCTTTTCTCTCACATCTCCTCCCTCCTCTCTCCCACCTGCTTTTGTGCAGCATTTTTTACCCTTTCTCAAATACAATATCCCAGAGGTGCTGCCAGCATCACTGAGTGGCTCAGATTTGGCAAGGACTGGGTCCATCTTGGAGCAGCTGAAATCGGCTCTGTCTGTCATTGGTCAAACTCCTGTTGTCTTCTCAGAGAGGTGACAACTGTAGCACAGCCACACTCACCCCCAGTTCCAAGACTTTGCCATGTAAGCCCAGTACAGCGTGACAACATGTTGTGTGCCACAAATTACTTGATCATGGAGAAGAAATGGATCTTCTGTCGGCAACTCGAGCAACTCACCAGTCAATGAGTACGTTCCTATGGGGAACTGTAATTGCTCTGACATTCACTGGCCAGGCAGAGCTGCAGCTGCCAACAGTCCAAAGGATCTTGGGTCAATGCTTAACATGTCTGCCTGATGGGCCAACGAGGGTGATGCTCGCCTGGATCTGGAACTGGGAAAGAAGGAAACCCTGGTGAGGGATGTGAACATCAGTGTCCACCTTGGCTGTCATGAGCAGGACACAGTGGGGTCCCAGGCACCAGAGGGGAGGGAGGAAGGCCAGCAGCAGAGCACAGGCTGGTGGTCTCCAGAGGAGAAGACTTGGACATACTGGGGGATGGTGGGCAAATTGGTGACATGAAAGTAGATCTGGAGGGTGAAGGAGCTCAGGAAATATGATAATCCTTACAGGACAGTCTGCTCCAAGCACTAGAATGATCTCTCCAAGTACCCATGAACAAAAGCATTTATCTTGTGAGGCTGCTCCTCTGAACTGATGGAGCTCCAGGGCAAAGGGCCGCACACAGGAGGTGGGAGCAGGGGAAGCTGCAAAGAAGGAATTTAGAAACCTTGTCCACGGATGTGGGGATGATGACAAAGCTGCCCTGGACTTGATACCTGCACAGGAATGGCAGCAAGATGAGCTGACAGAGCTTCGCTTGCAGTAAGAGAATAGACAGGGTGAACGTGGGCCTGCTGATGAACTTCATAAGAGTAGAATCAGACAGGACTGAGGTTCTTCATGGCTTCTTTGCCTCCATCTTCACCCACTTTTCTGACATATTCAGTGTCTGTCAGGAGCTGCTCCACATAAATATGACCTGGAACCTGCTGATGCCACCTGTTCTGGAAAGGGAGGGAAGGGAGAGCAGGGAAGGAAATATAAGAAATTTGGCTTTATTGCTATTTATGATGGAAATGCTCTCTGTTTGGCTATTCCTGAAATTTCTCTAATCATCCACACCAGACTTGAAGCCTTTAGGATAATGATGCACAGAGCCTTGACTTCCACGAGCATTTTAGATGCTAGTGAACCCTCTGGTGTCGTAATTCTGAACTGCAGCTACTGAAACAGAACAAACCTCCAATGAAGTGAAAGGCAGAAGAAAACCCTAAATTTCTGAGGGTGTTTGGGACCCCACGAAGGGCCATCACTGACACAGCTGTGAAGGAAACAACCAGTGCAGGTCCCTGTCCCTGGAAGCTGGTGAAGGAAAGACTTGGAGACACTGGTTCCAGGTGGTGAGGGCCATGTGGAGGTGGCTCTGATGCCATGTCAGCCCTTGATGCTTGTTCATCAACAGAACGGCTGAGCCCTGACCCCTGGGACCTGGTAGATATTTCTCCAATGTTTTTCAAGGCTTTTCCTGTGGTCAGGGTGAGTGTTTTGTGTTTTTCGGGTGGTGTTTATGTCAAATGCTGTTGCTTTAACTGCAAGGCTCTGGTTTTCTGTGGAGTTGGAAATGCCTGTGAGCAAATCACAACTCACCCAGCTTCTTTCATTCACCTGGCAATGGTCACCAATCACCTCAATGTGCCTATCTCACACTTGCTTGAATCCTCCATTTGGATCCTTACCCATCACTCCAGGAGGTTCATGGATCCACCAGGTTCATGGATGATTCCTGAGGACCATCCAAGTGTGGGCAGTGTAAGAGAGGAGCAGAGCAGGGTCAGCTCATGGGCCATGACTGAGCACAGCCACCCCAGCAGCAGCCGTTCCCCATCTCCCAGGCACAGCCATGCCCACAGCATGCAAATGGCACTGCCATACAGGATTAGCCCAAGAGAGGCCTTTCTTCCTTCCGTATTCCCAGGAAAATCTTCCTCCTGTTCCTCCTCCACCTGCAGACATCAACTGCTTTCCATTTCTGGGCTCAGACGTGGCTGGAAGGGTTCACTGAAGCCATCAGCCATCTCATTGCTTCTCCCTGACATGCCCTGACCCTCTCCCACACCTACAATGGCCAATCACAGCTGCTCAGGCCTCCCGCTCTTCAGAAGAGGCCTCGAGCTTCTTGGTTCTTCCTGGTGCTTATTATGAACTTCCTCTCTCTCTGCAGATTTCATGGTGAGCTTTCTTGTCCATAACAGCCCCTTTATGGCCATGTCTCACTAAATGGTTGTGTTTGTATGATAATTTGTGCAGAAAGGGCAGTCACAGGACAGCACCCAATATGTCAAACTGATGCCCAGTGAAATGCCGTAAAGCCCTGATGAGTTCCCCCTGTGTCTGTGTCTCTCCTGGAAGGAGTCTGTCCCGAGAAGGGGATCCAGCTCCTGCCACTCTCTGCAGAGGCACATGAGCAGTGTCCATCACCTGGGGACACAAAGGGTGACGTTTGCCAGACCACCCTTCATCTGAACCACTTAGATGTGTGCTTGTGGATGAGGTATGGAGCCTTACAGTGCAAATGCCTATTCAGTTGTCATTGCCAGAGGGGGTACCACAGATGCAGTGTACTATTTTATAGATATTTAAATATAAGCATATAAAACCAACATTCCTAGACAAATTATGCAAACACTTGAAGGAGTATTCATGCCTTTTAACAGCTTTGCATCTCAGGAAATGGGATCCAGAGTCCAAGGGCAGGATGGTTTGGGCTCTGTGCTGGGATCTGGAAACTGAAACGTGCTCCCATCTCCCAGCCCCCTGCCCTCCTCAGTGAGGGTGTGAGACATTCTGCCAGCGAGGGCTGAACTCACAGCCATGACCAGTATCTTATGTCCAACTGCAGCCAGTGGTGTCCTGCCAGCTCAGGATTGGAGCTTCCATTGCTGGACGTGTTTAAAAGATGTGGAGATGTGGCGATTAGGGATACGGTTTAGTGGTGGACTTGGCAGTATTTGATTTATGGTTGGACTCCTTGTTCTTAAGGGTCTTTTCCAGCCTAAATGATCCTATGATTCTCTGATTTGGGTTGAAACCGTTTCAGTTCCATCACCTCTAGCTTCTCTCAGAGGTGGCTGTTGTGTGGCACAACTGTCCTGGCTCTCCAGGCAGGTTGGGCACTGGGTTGGTGTCTGCATTGGGAGTTTTCCCCTTCCTGGGGTAAGAGGCTGTTGAGCAGAGACAGTTGTAGAGATTTGGGTCACAGGGGTTTGCAGCAATCCTGTCAAACTCTGAGCAGGATGAGCTTTGGAGCCCAGGAACAATGGAGATGCTCTGAAGATGTTTGTCAATGGTGGTGCTGGCACTAGTAGCAGTAACAGGGAACTCCTTATTCTCAATGATGATCATGATGATGAACTAAACCTCTTTAATTTCATTCCTAACAGTCATTCTTACTTTTCAAAACATCTCCTATATCTCAGTAGCTGTGTCTTGCAAGAAGTTCTTAGAACAAGAATTTTTCTCTCACTTTTTTTAAAAATCATTTAAAGACTACAACTCTTGGACAGAATTACCCCAAAATCATCCTTCTTTCATAACTTTTCTTCTTTTTTTTATCCTGGTGTGCAGTGGAGGTGATGTAGGGGAATAGTTTCTTTTTGAGACAAAGAAGGCCAAGGAACAGATCCCAGGTCAGTACAAAGGCCCAAAGGAGGCCAGAATCTTTATGTGTGTGCACTGACACACACTGTCACCTGCATTTCCAGTCTCTGCAGTCCCAACAGTGCCGCAGAGTCTGGAGTTCTGAGCTCCCTTCATCTGCCCTGCGTGACACGTGTAAAATGGAACTACCCCAGTGCAATGGCTGGTTTTGATTCTCTTCACAGCCTGAAGCACCACATGGGTCAGGAGACAAGCCAGGATACCCAACCAGGACTCACATGCTCTGCTCTTACAGTTCAGGTGTTCCCGGGAATCTCAGCAGACATGTCACGCTGATATCTGGGTGCAAGGAGCTGGTCAAGTGTCTCATCTCCATTTCTGTAACGGTGGCTTTGCTGCCTGGCTGCTGTGCAGACTCTGTACATGGATGTTGACACCTCTTGAACAACCTGCTATGAACAGATTAACAAGGGGGGATGTTCTTTCTGCAAGGGCATTAGACCCTGGATTGGGGCAAATGAAAAGGAATGCAAAAGTTGTGGTCAGGACAGTTTGGGGGCACTTGCAAAGCAGCCCTGCACATGTGAATTATTCCTGTGCTCAGGGAAAAATCTGAGAGCTGTCCCTAAATTGAAAACATGAAGGGGAAGGAAGGACAGTGCCATTCAGGCTCAAAGGGACCTCGCCAGGTGTCTTGACCAACCTCCTGCTCACAGCAGGGTCAGACCAGATTGCTCAGGGCTTTATCCAAACACATCTTGGTCACTTTCTGGGACAGAGTGGGTGCGCACTCCTGGGAAACAGCTTCCAGTGCTGGACTGTCCTCAGGACTGGAAAGTTTCTCCCTTTCTACAGCACCTTTCCAAACCAAACCATCCAGATTGTTTTTACCCATCTACTTACACACTGACACAGACCATAATATCCTACGTTGGACACAAGAATGTTGTGGGGGATGATGCTGAATGCCTTGCTGACTTCCAGGTAACAGACCACCACTGGTAACAGACCATTAATGTTCTCCCCACATCCACCACCCTGTCCTTTCCTCACAGAAAGCAAAGAGGATGGACAGGCACAACCTGCCCTGGGCAAACCCCGTCACCTTCTCTTCCAGACACCCAGAAATGGGGTCCCAGTGGACATGCTCTGGGGCACAGCCCTTAGTTCCCCTGGTCACCCATTGGCCATTTTGAAAAGTGCACACACTGTGTGAGAGCTGCCAGTGGTCAGGGAGTCCCCCCAGTCTCCATGGGCTTTCCAAGATGATGGAGAGTGGCCTCACTGTGACATCGTCCTGCTGTCCCAGCTCCTGGGATGCTGCCCCTGCTGTCCCATAGACTGGAAAGGATTGTGTTAGTTCCAGTGACCCCTGACTTGATCCCCATGCACTGCTGCTTGTTCTGACTCCAGCCACAGAGATCTCAGAGACCTTGCAGGTGAAGAGGGAGAACGAGAGGACACAGGGATTCTCACCTCTTATTATATTCATTAGTGTCCACACAGTGTCTTTGTTTCTCCTTTAACTGTTCCTGCAGTAGTAACAGCTCATTATGGGGCCCTTGAATTGCCTTCCAGGTCTGGACTGAGCTTTGACCTGGACTGTTGCTGTGCTTGGAGGCTGCTGTCCTTGCAGACCAGATGAACTCACTCCTGCCACCCTGCCTGGCAGTTCATTCCATCCGTGTCACAGCTCTGTCTGCAGCACTGACAGCTCCAGCTCCCCCAGTCAGGTCCCTGGCTGAGGACATTGCCTCACATCTGGGCTGAGCCACCCCAGCTGTGGCACCAGCCCAGCTCTGACCTGCCACAAGAAACCTGGTACCAAGTGTCCAAGAGCCCATGTGTGCAAAGGTTTTGAATCAGAGCACAGACATGACATGGCCAGAGATTGGTCAATGTCTCTCTAGACCTAGGAGTGCAAAACCAGAACAAAATGCCTAAGTTCATTCAACTGAAGATATTCCTCCCCTAGCCTGGAGAAATTAGATCCTTTGCTGTAACATTCCTTGTGTCCTGTCTAATGATGGGACAAGAAAGATGGTTGTCATACCAATTTATTTTTTGACATGAAAAATACAATGCTGGAAAGAAATGTCTCTGAAGAGGAGAGAGAATCAACATCACTGATTACTTCAACTTCGAAGTTGTGCCACTGGAGCACGAGGGAGACCTCGATGTGCCCAGAGGGGACAGAGAAAGGGACATCAAGGGCTGCTCCTGTGCTGCTGAGCTGGGCTGGGCTCCTGGGACACAGGGAGCTCATGGCAGCGGCAGCGCTGCAGAGAGACAGCTCTGCCCAGGAGCAGCTCCTCTGCACACGCAGCAGGGCTGAGGGCTCTGCCTGCAGCACCGAGGGCACAGGAGCCGGGCACAGAGAAGGAAACACAGTCTGGGGTGGAAGGATGCTAAGATGTCACTTGAAGAGAAATCTTCAGATATAGGAAGCCTGTGGCTGCAGGGCATTGAATCTGCATATCTTGGTAGGATCTCAGAAAGCTGTCACATTGCAGAGCCTGCGAGAGATGTAAGTACAGCTCTCAGAGGTTCTCTGATCAGAGGAGAGGATGTGCTGCAGAGCAGGGATTGCCTTCTGCACTGTCAGAGTGACAAGACGTGAATGCTGCGTTGTCCCCAGGGTGGCTGTGGGGTGTAAATGTAAATGTGCAGGCAGGGGTGCCCAGGGCTGTCCTGCAGAGCAGGGTCCCTGCACCCCAGGGCTGTGCCGGGCAGGGACTCTGCCGCCTGCCAGGGTCAGCGCTCAGCCTGCCCGGGAGATCCCAACTACACTGAGGGGAGAAGATGTGGTGGAGGAGCAAACCCTATCGGGCAGGAAAGGTGCTTCTGCAGAAAAGAGGGTGCTGTGTGGGTCAGGGTTGCTCATACATCCAGATCACCCCCAGCATTTTTCCAAGTGGATGCCTCAAGGAGAAGATCAATACAAGGATTTCCAGACAGATAAGGAGCTTTCCTGAGCCTGTCTTTTCAGTTTCCTCTCCCAAGGGCTGGGGGGTGCAGGAAAGGATAAAATGAAAATGAGCTTTCATGTTTAAACAAGTCACTGAGACACCTGAACTGCAGCTCTGAGTGATCAGTCCATCTGCCAGAAGGCTCATGACATCCCTTCCCCACCCCTCTGCCTGTGCACAGCACCTGCATCACCTTGGCTGGACCCGTCAGCCTTAGTCTGACCTGTCCTGTTTTCCAGCCTGCAGACAGGAAGATGCCCCCAGGCAGTGCCCTGTGAACAGGCAGGATCTGTAGGGCCAGGGGGAGGGCACAGAGGGTGGGATGGTCTGTGAGCACTGACAGGGAAGAGACATGGACAGGGAAACACCTCCCAGGGGAGAATCTCCAGGCAGCAGGGAAATGATCAGAAATGAGAGGAAACCAAACCCGGAATGGTTATGGGAGGGAGAAGAGAGAAAAGTGCCTGTGATCCCCTGCAGTGCAGTTCCCTCCTGTGAGCAGCCCCCTGGGCTCCTGTCCCACCCAGCAAAGCCTCTGCCCTCAGGGCCGGGGGCTCCAAGGCATGAAGCAGCTCCTGTGCAGCCAGAGCTCCAGTTCCTCTGCAGAGCACAGGGGCTGAGAGCAGCTGCCCGGCAGTGTTGGTGTCTGGGAGGTGGCTGCACAGCTGGGGAAGGTGACGCTGTCTGAGTGCCCGGCTGCCTCTGCCCTGGCCTCTCTCACACCCACCCTCACCGCATTTTCCTTCTTGCTCCCCTGCTCTGGGTCACTGCTGTTGGGATCTTGTTCTTGCTGTCAGGCTCTCTGGGGATGGCAGTTTCAGCTGCAGAGTCACAGCCTGATCTTGTGGGTCCTTTCCTGCAGGTGTGTCCATGGGCACACGTGTCCCAGCTTTGCTCTGACCTGTGGGCTGTGGGCAATGCAGTCTGTGGGGCTGGGGAATGAGCTGAGTGTGTCCTGGGCTAAACGTTGGGTGCTGAGACCCTAGGAAAGGATGAGACCTGTCATGGTCTGAGGTGGATCCCTCTGCTCTCAGCAGCGCCTGGTGGCTTTTCAGGGTAACATGGGAGTGTGATCAGCCCCCATCTCAGAAAGGTGCCAGCCCAGGGCAGCTGGAGCAAGACAGAGGGACAGAGTAGCTGCCCTCACTCTGCACTGACCCACAGGCACCCTCTGGTCTCACAGGACTCGCTCTGTTCTCCCTGAGTGCAGCAGAAATGCTGAGGGTTTCTGACACCCAACAACACTCCCCAGGGTGGGAGGGCAGAAGGAGCTGTAGAAACACCAAACCTCTCAAACTCAGTTTCTCAGGCCTGTGGGTACAGATGCTGACAGTCCCTTCTGCACCAGGAGCGGTTCCAGCTGACAAAGCTGAACCCCAGGACTGGCCCCTGCCCACCCGATCACACAGGGCCAGGCTGAGTCCTCAGGAGCCCCTGGGCAGAGACCCTGCTCTTCATTGCACACTCATCAAGCACATACGAGGGCTCAGCCAGGACGTTCTCCTGGAAAAAGAAAAGTGTCTCTTTGTGGGAGGGTCTGTGGGAAATGGTTTTGATGATTCCCAGAGAAGTCTCATCTAAACCTTCACTATGTTTTCCTCCTATGACAGGTCCTCATGCCCACAGGCAGCCAATGTCCAACAGCAGCTCCATCACCCAGTTCCTCCTCCTGCCGTTCACAGACACACGGGAGCTGCAGCTTTTGCACTTCTGGCTCTTCCTGGGCATCTACCTGGCTGCCCTCCTGGGCAACGGCCTCATCATCACCACCATAGCCTGGGACCAGCACCTCCACACCCCCATGTACTTCTTCCTGCTCAACCTCGCCCTCCTCGACCTGGGCTCCATCTCCACCACTGTCCCCAAATCCATGGCCATCTCTCTGTGGGATTCCAGGGTCATTTCCTATGCAGGATGTGCTATCCAGGTCTTCTTTGTATTTTTCTTGCTTGGTGCAGAGTTTTACCTTCTCACCATCATGTCCTATGACCGCTACGTTGCCATCTGCAAACCCCTGCACTACGGGACCCTCCTGGGCAGCAGAGCTTGTGTCCACATGGCAGCAGCTGCCTGGGCCACTGGGTTTCTCTATTCTCTGCTGCACACGGCCAATACATTTTCACTGCCCCTGTGCAAGGGCAATGCCCTGGGCCAGTTCTTCTGTGAAATCCCCCAGATCCTCAAGCTCTCCTGCTCACACTCCTACCTCAGGGAACTTGGGCTTCTTGTGGTCAGCGTCTGTTTAGCATTTGGCTGTTTTGTGTTCATTGTGGTGTCCTATGTGCACATCTTGAGGGCCGTGCTGAGGATCCCCTCTGAGCAGGGACGGCACAAAGCCTTTTCCACCTGCCTCCCTCACCTGGCCGTGGTCTCCCTGTTCCTCAGCACTGGCATATTTGCTGACCTGAAACCCTCATCTATTTCCTCCCCATCCCTGGACCTGGTGGTGTCAGTTCTGTACTCGGTGGTGCCTCCAGCAGTGAACCCCCTCATCTACAGCATGAGGAACCAGGAGCTCAAGGATGCCCTGTGCAAACTCATATCCCACTGTTTTCTGAAGCAATAAACTGTCCATCTTCTTCTATACAGGAGTTTTAATGTAGCTAATTACAAGCCCAGCCTGTCAACTGGATTTTCTGGTGGTGTTGGTTGTTTTCTTATTGTGATAATGTTATCATCCCCTTGCTAATTCACTGTTGGCTTTTCTTTTATAACTGTTGGCTGCTTAAATGAGCAGCAGTACTCTCCTTTTCTCTAAACAAAATAAAGGGCTCTTTAGTGATTGTTTTTCACTGTATCCTTCCTGCAAGTGCTTTTTGGAGCTGCAGAGACAGTTACTGTGCGTGGGTGGAGGGGAAAACAGCTCTGGCATGGCAGCCCTGCCAGGGAGCAGCAGCGCTTGTTCTTCCAGAGCTGTTCTGGTTCCACTCCCACACTCTCCTTCTCATCCCTGGTGTTGGTGCAAGGCCTGAGTGCTCTGGCAGCTTGGTCACCGTCCTGCTGTGTGTCAGTGCTGTGAGTGCAGGCAGGGACAGGCAATGGGCACTGCTGTGACAGAGCTGGCCTCACAACAGCCTTTCCAGATAGAAACGTGATCTCCTCAGGGCAGTGCATGATGGTTTATATCTTCTTGCAAAGTTTCTCTCAAGCGTATTCCTACAAAAGTCACTCACAGATGAAACACCGGTGTGCAGCTGAACAGTGTGTGTGTGCAGGGCTGGCACACAGCAGTGTCCTCTCACAGCCAGGCTCCTGCCAGAGACCTGCAGGACCAGCAGAGCAGGGGCTGGGCTGTGCCCCTGTGCACTGGACACCCCATGGAAGGAGCCCCAGGTCAATCACCATGGACTGATCCCTCACAACCACTATTTCCAGCACTCGCTTCTCACCCACAGAGGTTTTTCTTCCCTCCATGGATGGACACTCAATGAATAGTTCAGCAGTCTGTGTTGCTTTGTACAGATGGGATGTGAGCATGCACATCTTGGATGTGAGGTGACATGAACATGAGTGAACACAAACACCATCAACTGTTCCTTGGGGTTCCATGAAAACCTGTGGCACACACAAGGTTCTGAGGTCACTTCCTTTTGGAAGTAACACCCCATGGGAAACTGCCTGAATGCAGCACTGGCTTGTGCTTCCTTAATTGAGCTCCCCGTGTCCATTCCTCATGACGTGGGACATCTCAGATTAGTGCAGAGCAGGGTGACTCACCATAGCTGAGGTGTCTCCCACCCCTTTGGAGTGGCAACAGAAGGCCAGAGGGACAATGTGACTTCTGCCTCTGTGTGTAAAAGGGACAGACTGTCTCTGAGCATCCCTGGGTGCAGAAGGGGTCCTGAGACCAACTCAGATCTGGATGCCTGATGGAACCCTGGCATTTCTGTGTGTGACTCCAAGAACAAACCTCAGTGTCCCAGTGAGATTCATCTCAGCTGCTGGGACAGGCTCATTGCAAGTGCTCCTGTCTGCTCCGTCACCCTTGCCTGTGATTCTGCGTTGTGCTCTCAAAAGCAAGACAAAGTGGTAAGAGGGTTTCTGAGGTCTTTGGAAAGGCAGATATCGAACCCATCTGCATGAAAAGCATGAAGGAGAATTAACAGCTGGTCACCCTGCCGCCATACACGGAATTTTGCAGGGTCACAGACATGGTGTTCCTTGGTGTCCTAGTAGCCAGATCAGTGATCTCTGGGCTGGAGAATTGGAAGGTGGCTGGGAAGTTGGCTGGACAATCAAGCCAAATGTCATCAGCGGTACAAAGCCCTCCGTGCAGCCAGTTACTAGTAGCATCCCTCAGTGACCAGCACTTTGACCAACACTGTTAAACGTCTTTATTCTCCCTCTCTATGATGTGACGAGTGCACATTCAGCTTCTCTGTGGATGATGAATAATTGTGAGGAACCTTTGAACAACCTCGCCTGGTTCACCCTGCCTGGAGCAGAACAGTGAGACAAGTGAGACAAGGGCTCTCTTCAAACCTCGAGTTATTCTGTGATTCAATGAGTCTTTCCCTTGGAGAGGATTTTGAAGGCAGAATAGGCAGAGGAAGAATAAAAAGAATAAAAGACAGAAAAGGAGTTCTAAATGTTGTCAACAAAAATACAGCAGTTCCTCTGAAGAGTGTTTTTCAACTCAAATCTCTAGTAGGGAATATAATTGATAAATTTGATAAAACAAGTGTACTTTTATCTGATCAGGTCCTGGGCCATAAAAAAGGTGATGGATAGTTATGGTATTATGAATTCAGTTGTGTCTCAGACACTCATAATCCAGTCAGAATCCTGTGGCTGTGAAGGGGACAGTGAGGCCAGTTTTGTCTCTGGTGGTGACAGCCCAGCAGCAGGGACATGGTTGGGAAAGAACCTCAGCCTAAGTATGACAGATCCTACCCAGGAAGAGATCTTGGAGACAGGTTGTCACATCCATCCCACCTGGGAACATGATGGGACAGCAGCAGGGACATGGTCGTGTGTATCAGAGAAGCTGAAAGGCCAGCAGCACTCATGGGATTTAGGAGATCATGGGGAGGTTACTTCTCTCTGGTCAGGTAAAAGACCTCAAGAAGCATAATGTGTTGGTTTCCCTGCATGAAGAGCAGTTTACGAGGTGGCTGAGCCTCCCTTGGTAGTGGGAAGAGGCAGGAAAGACAAAAAAATGTCAGAAAGTACAGCTTGGAAGGTGAGGACTGGATATCAGGAGTAAGAAATGTCACTGGAAGGGCAGTGCTGTGGTGCAAGAGGTGACCCAGAGGGAGCTGGATCAGCCCATGGTTTGTGTTCCAAAGAGCAGCCAGTGAGGGTGCAGACACAGCAGTGAAGGTGCAGAAATGCTGGGTGAGAGCAGGTGGGGAAGCGAGATGGGTGTCTGCAGCCTGCAGGGAAAGAGGGGCAGGGGTAGCACCGTGTAGAACAACCTGTGGTGGAGATGGCAAAGGGCGCTGTAAGGCTGGAAGCGACACACAGAACCCAGGTCTCTGTCCCCTTGGCCAGGGCAGTTGTCTCTGCCACTGAGGCCCAGGAGAAGACATGTCCTCATGGCACTGGGGCCTCGGTGCCTCCTTGCAGCCCCATGGGGAAGCTGGAAGTTGTTGTCCCAGTGTTGTCCTTCCCTGGGCCTTGCACACCCACATCCCACGGTCCCAGGAAGAGCCCTGAGCCGTGTGTGAGGAACAGGATCCCCCTTCCCATTGCCTGCAGGTCATGGCTCCTCCTTTCTGCTTCAGAAAGCAAACCAAGCAAACTCCCCCTGGGAGTTACATCACTTTTCTTTACATCAGATTCTCTACTGAAGTTTGCGCCTGGTTGTTACAGCTTTTCTGCAGTTGGCAAATGTGATGCCCATCTACAGGAACGGCCAAAAGGAGGATCTGGGGAACTACTGTCAGTGTAACTTCTGTGCTGGGCAAGGTCATGGAGCAGATGATCTTGAGTAACATCACACAGCACATACCAGAGAACAATGTGATCAGGTCCAGTCAACATTGGTTTAAGAAAAGCAGGTCCTGTTTGACCAATCTGATGTCCTTCTATGACAAGATGACCCAATTAGTGGATGAGGGAAAGGCTGTGGATGTTGTGTACTTAGACTGCAGTAAAGCCTTTGACACTGTATCTCACAGCATCTCCTGGAGAAGCTGCAGCTCATGGCCTGGATGGTGTATCTGCGATGGGTAAAGAAATGGCTGGAGGACCGCACCCATAGAGTTGTGGCCAAATCCAGTTGGTGGCCGGTCATGAGTGGTGGCCCCAGGGCTCAGTATTGGGGCCAGTTCTGTTAATCTCTATCAATGATTTGGATGATGGTATCGAGTGCACCCTCAGTAAGTTTGCAGATGACACCAGGCTGGGTGGGAGTGTTGATCTGCTGGAGAATGGGAAGGCCATGCAGAGGGATCTGGACCCGCTGGATCATTGGGCTGAGGTCTGTTGTCTGAATTTTAACAATTGCCGGGTGCAGCACGTGGGTCACGACAACCCCAGGCAGCGCTACAGGCTCAGGGACGAGCGGCTGGAAAATTGCCTGGTGGAGAAGGATACGGGCGTGTTGGTCGGCAGCAGCTGAACAGGAGCCAGTGTGTGCCCAGGTGGCCAAAAAGGCCACCAATAGTATCCAGGCTTTTATCAGGAATAGTGTGGCCAGCGGGACTAGAGAAGTGATTGTGCCACTGTACTTGGAAATGGTGTGGCTGCACCTTGAATCTGGTCCTTATCATAAGGACATTGAGGCACTAGAGAGAGTGCAGAGGAGGCAACAAAGCTGCTGAGGGGCTGGAGCACAAGTGTGATGAGGAGCGGCTGAGGGAACTGGTGGGTTCAGTCTGGAGAACAGGAGGCTGAGGGGAGACCTTATCACTGTCTACAACTGCCTGAAAGGAAGTTGGAGCATGGAGGGGGTTGGTCTCTTCTCCCAAGTAGCAAGTGATAGGACAAGAGGAAATGGCCTCAAATTGTGCCATGGACGGTTCAGATTGGATATTAGGAAAAAATTCTTCCTGGAAAGGGCTGTCAGGCGTTGGAACAGGCAGCTCAGGGCAGTGGTGGAGTCACCATTCCTGCAGGGGTTTATAAGATGTTTAGACGAGGTTCTTAGGGACACGGTTTAGTTCTAGATTTAGGTTGTGGTTGGACTCAATGGTCCTGAGGGTCTCTTCCAACTGAAATAATTCTATGATTCTCTATTATCAACTGGAATATTCTTCTATCACATCTTCTAAGTGCTCTTCACATATCTGACTCTTCATCTACAGTCCTGAAACTTATCTAATTAGATGCACAAGTGTTGAATACTAATTCTAAATGATGAAAGCACCATCGCTCTATCAGTCTGGTCTGATACCCGCCAGTCCCAGGCAAACACCTCAGGTACACTGGGCCTCTCGAGGTTTGCACTGGGTGCTTATAGAGAGACCATGGAGCTCAGCCCAAAAACCTGAGAACTCCCCTCAAAACTGAAAACCAAACCAACAACAAAAAAAGAACAAAAAACCCCACACTCTTTTTTTCATCAGATGAAATAATTCAATATTTCTAATAAAATATCTGTGGAATTTCTATCCTGCCAAAATATGAATTTTCAGATTGTGTACGGACTGTGGGAGATGAAACGTTGGCCTTTCCCTGTGCTTGCAGTGCCAGGACTCTGTCTATCACTATGTGTATTTAATCCCCTGCACATCCAGGAGTTTCCACCTGTCCTCACCCAGCTCCCCGTGTCTGAACTCATCTCTTCAGAAGCCTGTCTGGACATTTGCACTTTCCATCGCTCCCCAGAGGTTCTTCACCTCTCACTCTTGGCTCATTCAGAGCCTCTCAGCTCTCACTCTGCTTGGAGCTTCAGGCAGGTCAAGTCTTTCAGCAGTTGCTCTCCTACTCCCTACAGGCAACTCTTGAGTTATGGCAATGGACCTCAGTGGAAACTGCTTAATTTAACCACAGAACTGAGAAACATCATTAAGTTCTATTGTGTTTTCTTTTTTTTTTTTCCTTTGTTGTTTCCTCTAATTAAAAATTCCCCGGTGCCTGTTTACATCCAGTTCTCTAAGGAAACATGAAGCAATTCTGCGAAGAAGCTGTAACAATCAGTGCAAACTTCAGTGCAGAATCTGATGTAAAGAAATGTGCTGGAAATCCCAGGGGCCAATGAGCAGAACAGGGAGTTTGGGGAGCTGGTTATAGATTTCCTGCTAACAGTTTGAGTAGAGAAACATTCTTCACAGAACTGCTCTGTTTATTTGACACCTTTGAGGTTTCCTCCTCTGCCTGGATTTTTATTTTCTTGTTCCTCCATCTCTTCCTTCTCCAAAACGTTTCCAAGGGAAAGATTCCTGGAATCACAGAGCAACTCAGGTGTGAACACCATCTTGTCTCACTGTCCTGCTCAGGGCAGGGTGACCCAGGTGAGCTTGTCCAAGGCCTCTGCCCAGCTTTGCACCATCCACTAAGGAGCTGAAGGTTCACTGTGTCACATCATACAGGGGGAGAACAGAGACGTTCAACAGTGTTGGCCCAAGTGCTGGTCCCTGAGGGATCCCACTGGTAACTGGCTCTGTGGGCACTTTGTACCACTGGTGACGTTTGGGCTTCATCATCCAGCCAACTTTACACCAAACATCCACTTCTTTAGCACAGAAAGCACCAATCGCATTATAAGGACACCACGGGAAACCATGTCTGACACCTTGCGAATTTCCATGTGCACGATGTGCCCTTCTTTCCCTGCACATTTGGGTTCAGCAATCCCTTCCTTGTTTTCCAAGTGTCTGGACATGGCTGCAGGAAGACTTGTCCCATTCCCTTCCCAGGGATGGAGCTGGGCTGAGTAGCCTGTAATTCTGACAATTCTCATTCCTGCCCTTCTTGAAGGCAGGTTTGACAACTGCCTTTTCCAAGGACCTCAGAACCTCTCTGATGGCTCTGGCATGTTTGAGACCACAATCCAGAGTCATGGGTAAGGATGGTGTAGCAAACAGGAGCAGGTGAGATTGATCTGCCGGGGCCAGTGGGGTTTGTTCCTGGAGTCACACACAGAAATGTCAGTGTCTGTCAGGCATCCATGTCTGAGCTGACCTCATGGACTCCTTATGCACCCAGGGATGCTCAGAGACAGAGTCTGTTCCTTTCACACACAGAGGCAGGAGTCACAGTGTCCCTCTGGCCTCCTGAGGGAGGCACCTCAGCCCTGTGGTGTGTCACCCTGCTCTGCACTCATCTGAGATGTCCCACGTTATGGGGAATGGACACGGGGACATTGGTTAAAGGAAGCACAGCCCAGTGCTGCATTTAGTTTCCATGTGAGGTTCCTCCCAATGTAAAATGACCTCGGGACGCTGTCTGTCCCACAGGCCTTCATAGACGTCCTGAGCTGGAAGGGCCCCACAAGGACCATGGAGTCCAACTCCTGTCCTTACACAGGACACCCCACAGGTCACCCCGTGTGTCTGAGGACGTTGTCCAGTCTCTTCTTGAACACGGTCAGGTTGGGGCTGTGACACCTCCCTGGGCAGCCTGTTCAGTGTCCAGCACCTCTGGGTGAAGAACCTTTTCCTCATGTCTGACCCCGGCACATCTTCATGCCGTTCCCTTGGGTTCTGTCATTGGTCACCAGAGACAAGAGAGAAGAGCTCAGCTCCCTTCTGAGGAACCTGCAGCCCCATGAGCTCTGCCCTCAATCACATCTTCTCCAGCCTGAGCAAAGCCAGGGACTTCAGCTGCTCCTAATACGGCTTTTCCTCCAAACCCTTCAACAAATTTGTAGCCTCTTCTGGGCACTCTCCAGTAGCTTTATCTCCTTTTACCCTGTGTCCCCATCCCTGCACACAGTGAATGCTGCAGGTGAGGCCACCCCAGCACAGAGCAGAGCGGGACAATCCCCTCCCTGCCCGGCTGGCCGTGCTGTGCTGGCTGCACCCAGGACACGGTCCCTCTTGGCTCCAGGGACACTGGTGGCTCATGTTCAACTTGCTGTTGACCAGACCCTCAGATCCCTCTCTGCAGAGCTGCTCTGCAGCATCTCATCTCCCAGTCTGTATGTACAGACAGGGTTGACGTGTCCCAGGTGCAAAATGGCACCCCTGAATATCTGACAGCATTGGCGCTCACTTCGGTTCATCTCACCTCACATACATGATGTTCACACCCACATCTCATCTGTACAATGCAAACATGGACATCTGACCTACTCATTCAGTGTCTTTACAGGTAAGGACAAAGAACCTCTCTGAACTGGGGCGAGAGGTCCGGGCTGGAAATGAAGGCTGTGAGGGATTAGTCCATGATGATTGGGGCAGATTTGATGGGGTGTCCAGCGCACAGGGGCACAGCCCAGCCCCTGCTCTGCTGGTCCTGCAGGTCTCTGGCAGGAGCCTGGCTGTGAGAGGACACTGCTGTGTGCCAGCCCTGCACACACACACTGCTCAGCTGTATAATGAGGTTTCATATATAGGTCACTTTCTTGGGCATGTTCTTGAGAGAATCTTTGTAATAAGAACTAAACCTTCATTCTCTGCCCTAAGGAGATCACCTTTCTATCTGGAAAGGCTGTTCTGGGGCCAGCTCTGTCACAGCAGTGCCCATTGCCTGTCCCTGCCTGCGCTCACAGCACTGACACACAGCAGGACGGTGACCAAGCTGCCAGAGCACTCAGGCCTTGCACCAACCCCAGGGATGAGAAGGAGAGTGTGGGAGTGGAACCAGAACAGCTCTGGAAGAACAAGCGCTGCTGCTCCCTGGCAGGGCTGCCAGGATGGACTCTTTTACCCTTCAGCCATCACAAGAACTGTCCCTGAAGCTCCAAAAGGCCTTGCAGGAAGGATATAGTGAAAAATAAGTCACTAAAGAACCCTTTATTTTATTTAGAGACAAGGAGAGCACAGCTCCTCATTTACACAGCCAGTGGTTATAACAGAAAAGCAGACAGTGAATTAAGAAATGGGATGACAACATTAGAACAATAAAAAAAACTACCAACAACAACAGAAAATCCAGATGACAAGCTGGGCCTGTAATTAGTTACCCTAAAACTCCAATGTAGAAGCAGATGGGCAGTTTAATGCTTTAGGAAATTGTAAGATATGAGTTTCCACAAGGCATCCTTGAGCTCCTGGTTCCTCATGCTGTAGATGAGGGGGTTCACTGCTGGAGGCACCACCGAGTACAGAAGAGACACCACCATGTCCAGGGATGGGGAAGAAATGGAGGGGGGCTTCAGGTAGGCAAACACACCAGTGCTGAGGAACAGGGAGACCACGGCCAGGTGAGGGAGGCAGGTGGAAAAGGCTTTGTGCCGTCCCTGCTCAGAGGGGATCCTCAGCACGGCCCTCAAGATCTGCACATAGGACACCACAATGAACACAAAACACGTAAAACCTAAACAGGCACTGATCACAATAAGCCCAAGTTCCCTGAGGTAGGAGTGTGAGCAGGAGAGCTTGAGGATCTGGGGGATTTCACAGAAGAACTGACCCAGGGCATTGCCCTTGCACAGGGGCAGTGAAAATGTATTGGCCGTGTGCAGCAGAGCATTGAGAAACCCAGTGGCCCAGGCAGCTGCTGCCATGTGGACACAAGCTCTGCTGCCCAGGAGGGTCCCGTAGTGCAGGGGTTTGCAGATGGCAACGTAGCGGTCGTACGACATGACGGTGAGGAGATAAAACTCTGCTGTAATCAAGAAGAGAAACAAAAAGAGCTGTGTCGCACATCCCAAGTATGAGATGGCCCTGGAATCCCAGAGGGAATTGGCCATGGACTTGGGGACAGTGGTGGAGATGCAGCCCAGGTCGAGGAGGGCGAGGTTGAGCAGGAAGAAGTACATGGGGG
Source organism: Columba livia (assembly GCF_036013475.1). Classification (NCBI taxonomy): domain Eukaryota; kingdom Metazoa; phylum Chordata; class Aves; order Columbiformes; family Columbidae; genus Columba; species Columba livia. The sequence continues at coordinate 143,361 of NW_027043036.1, forward strand.
TGTGGAGGTGCTGGTCCCAGGCTATGGTGGTGATGATGAGGCCGTTGCCCAGGAGGGCAGCCAGGTAGATGCCCAGGAAGAGCCAGAAGTGCAAGAGCTGCAGCTCCCGTGTGTCTGTGAACGGCAGGAGGAGGAACTGGGTGATAGAGCTGCTGTTGGACATTTGCTTTTCCTGAGCATGGGGCGCTGTCATGAGGAAAAAAAAGACAGTGAGAAGCCAGGGAAGAGTTCTGCGACAAAAATGAAACCAAGTCCCATAGACCCTCCCCTGTCACACACGGACATCCTTTTCTTTTCCTAGGAGAACTTTCTCCAGCACTGTGGCTGCAGCCCTGCTTGGGGCTGGAAAATGTGCAACCAAGAGCAGGGCCTCTGCCCATGGGCTCACGTTAAGTCAGCCCAGCTCTGCAGAAGTGGGGCCACAGGAACCATGGGGACTGTCCTGGTTCTGCTAATACAGAAGGGCTGTCAGCACTTGCTTTCCCAGTGATAGGGAACAGAGATGGTGAAGGTAGTTTGGGCTTTCCAGATTTTTTTACACCTCCCTCCATATTCACTGCAGAGTGTTGTTGTGTGTCAGAAACCCGCAGCATTTCTGCTGCACTCAGGGAGAACAGAGCGAGTCCTGCGAGACCAGAGGGTGCCTGTGGGTCAGTGCAGAGTGAGGGCAGCTGCTCTGTCCCTCTGTCCTGCTCCAGCTGCCCTGGGCTGGCACCTTTCTGAGATGGGGACTGATCACACTCCCATGTTACCCTGAAAAGCCACCAGGCACTGCTGAGAGCAGAGGGATCCACCTCAGAACATGACAGGTCTCACCCTTTCCAAAGGTCTCAGCACCCCACATTTAGCACAGGACAGACACGTCTCATTTCACAAACCAAACAGCATTTTATCTGTTGTAGAATCTTTGCTTTTCCGTGGGGCTTTCAGATGACACACAGATGCTGTAGGAAAGGTTTACATCATGAAGGGAAGCTCACAGCTTGGAAGGAAACCCAGGGAGATATCCAAGTGTCCTGATGATGGCATTTGATTGAGGAAGACTCAGCTCAGTCCCCAGCCCCACAGACTGCATTGCCCACACCCCACAGGTCAGAGCAAAGCTGGGACACGTGTGCCCATGGACACACCTGCAGGAAAGGACCCACAAGCTCAGGCTGTGACTCTGCAGCTGAAACTGCCATCCCCAGAGAGCCTGACAGCAAGAACAAGATCCCAACAGCAGTGACCCAGAGCAGGGGAGCAAGAAGGAAAATGCGGTGAGGGTGGGTGTGAGAGAGGCCAGGGCAGAGGCAGCCGGGCACTCAGACAGCGTCACCCTTCCCCAGCTGTGCAGCACCTCCCAGACACCAACACTGCCGGGCAGCTGCTCTCAGCCCCTGTGCTCTGCAGAGGAACTGGAGCTCTGGCTGCACAGGAGCTGCTTCATGCCTTGGAGCCCCTGGCCCTGAGGGCAGAGGCTTTGCTGGGTGGGACAGGAGGCCAGGGGGCTGCTCACAGGAGGGATCTGCACTGCAGGGGATCACAGGACTTTTCTCTGTTCTCCCTCCCATAACCATTCCGGGTTTGGTTTCCTCTCATTTCTGATCATTTCCCTGCTGCCTGGAGATTCTCCCCTGGGAGGTGTTTCCCTGTCCATGTCTCTTCCCTGTCAGTGCTCACAGACCATCCCACCCTCTGTGCCCTCCCCCCGGCCCTACAGATCCTGCCTGTTCACAGGGCACTGCCTGGGGGCATCTTCCTGTCTGCAGGCTGGAAAACAGGACAGGTCAGACTAAGGCTGACGGGTCCAGCCAAGGTGATGCAGGTGCTGTGCACAGGCAGAGGGGTGGTGAAGGGATGTCATGAGCCTTCTGGCAGATGTACTGATCACTCAGAGTTGCAGTTCAGGAGTCTCAGTGACTTGTTTAAGCATGAGAGCTCATTTTCATTTTATTCTTTCCTGCACCCCCCAGCCCTTGGGAGAGGAAACTGAAAAGACAGGCTCAGGAAAGCTCCTTATCTGTCTGGCAATCCTTGCATTGATCTTCTCCTTGAGGCAACCACTTGGAAAAATGCTGGGGCTGATCTGAATGTGTGAGCAACCCTGACCCACACAGCACCCTCTCCACAGCAGAGGCACCTTTCTTGCCCAATAGGGTTTGCTCCTCCACCACATCTTCTCCCCTCAGTGTTGCTGGGATCTCCCGGGCAGGCTGAGCGCTGACCCTGGCAGGCGGCAGAGTCCCTGCCCGGCACAGCCCTGGGGTGCTGGGACCCTGCTCTGCAGGACAGCCCTGGGCACCCCTGCCTGCACATTTCCATTTACACCCCACAGCCACCCTGGGGAGAACGCAGCATTCACGTCTTGTCACTCTGACAGTGCAGAAGGCAATCCCTGCTCTGCAGCACATCCTCTCCTCTGATCAGAGAACCTCTGAGAGCTGTACTTACATCTCTCGCAGGCTCTGCAATGTGACAGCTTTCTGAGATCCTACCATGATTTGCAGATGAAATGACCTGTAGCCACAGGCTTTATATCTCTGAAGATTTCTCTCCAAGTGACATCTCAGCATCCTCCCACCCCAGGTTGTGTTTCCTTCTCTCTGCCCAGCTCCTGTGCCCTCGGTGCTGCAGGCAGAGCCCTCAGCCCTGCTGCGTGTGCAGAGGAGCTGCTCCTGGGCAGAGCTGTCTCTCTGCAGCGCTGCCGCTGCCATGAGCTCCCTGTGTCCCAGGAGCCCAGCCCAGCTCAGCAGCACAGGAGCAGCCCATGATGTCCCTTTCTCTGTCCCCTCTGGGCTCCTCCAGGTGTCCTTGGGGCTTCAGGAGCACATCCTTTGAAACAACCTGAAGTAATCAGTGATGTTGATTCTCTCTCCTCTTCAGAGACACTTCTTGCCAGCATTGTATTTTTCATTTTAAAAAATAAATCGGTATGACAATCATCTTTCTTGTCCCATCATTAGACAGGACACCAGGAATGTTACAGCAAAGGATCTAATTTCTCCAGGCTAGGGGAGGAATATCTTCAGTTGAATGAACTTAGGCATTTCATTCTGGTTTTACACTCCTCGGTCTAGAGAGACATTCATCAGTCTTTGGCCATGTCATGTCTGTGCTCTGATTCAAAGCCTTTGCACACATGGGCTCTTGGACACTTGGTACCAGGTTTCTTGTGGCAGGTCAGAGCTGGGCTGGTGCCACAGCTGGGGTGGCTCAGCCCAGATGTGAGGCAATGTCCTCAGCCAGGGACCTGACTGGGGAGCTGGAGCTGTCAGTGCTGCAGACAGAGCTGTGACACGGATGGAATGAACTGCCAGGCAGGGTGGCAGGAGTGAGTTCATCTGGTCTCAAGGACAGCAGCCTCCAAGCACAGCAACAGTCCAGATCAAAGCTCAGTCCAGACCTGTAAGGCAATTCAAGGGCCCCATAATGAGCTGTTACTACTGCAGGAACAGTTAAAGGACAAACAAAGACCCTGTGTGGTGACTGATGAATTTAATAAGGGAAAGAGGTGAGAATCCCTGTGTTCTCTTGTCCTCCCTCTTCCCCAGCCATGTGTCCCAGGCCTCTGTGGCTGGAGACAGAAAATACAGAGGTGGATGTGGATCAAGTCATGGGTGACTGGAACTAACACAATCCTCTCCAGTCTATGGGACAGCAGGGGCAGCATCCCAGGAGCTGCGACAGCAGGACGGTGTCACAGTGAGGCCACTCTCCATCATCTGTGAAAGCTCATGGAGACTGGGGGGACTCCCTGACCACTGGCAGCTCTCACACAGTGTGTGCACTTTTCAAAATGGCCAGTGGGTGAGCAGGGGAACTAAGGGCTGTGCCCCAGAGCATGTCCACTGGGACCCCATTTCTGGGTGTCTGGAAGAGAAGGTGATGGGGTTTTCCCAGGGCAGGTTGTGCCTGTCCATCCTCTTTGCTTTCTGTGAGGAAAGGACAGGGTTGTGGATGTGGAGAGAACATTGGTGGTCTGTTACCTGGAAGTCAGCAAGACATTCAGTGTCATCCCCTGCAATATTCTTGTGTCCAAGGCAGTAAATTCTGGTCTGTGTCAGTGTGTAAGTAGATGAGTAAAAACAATCTGGATGGTTGGGCTTGGAAAGGTGCTGTAGAAAGGGAGAAACTTTCCAGTCCTGAGGACAGTCCAGCACTGGAAGCTGTTTCCCAGGAGTGCGCACCCACTCTGTCCCAGAAAGTGACCAAGATGTGTTTGGATCAAGCCCTGAGCAATCTGGTCTGACCCTGCTGTGAGCAGGAGGTTGGTCAAGACATGTCCTGAGCTCCCTTGGAGCCTGAATGACGCTGTCCTTCCTTCTCCTTTATGTTTTCAATTTAGAGAAAGCTCTCAGGTTCTCCCTGACCACAGGAATAATTCACAGAGGGTCCAGAGCTGCTTTACAAGGGCCGCCAAATGGCCCTGACCACATCTTGTGCATCCCTTTCCATATGTCCCCACCCAGTGTCTTATTTTTCGCTGTCTTATACCCTTTACGAATTAACAGCCCATCTTGCTAATCCTTCCATAGCAGGTTGTTCAAGAGGTGTCAGCATCCATTTACAGAGTCTGCACATCAGCCAGGCAGCAAAGCCATCGTTACAGAAATGCAGACGAGACACTTGACCAGCTCCTTGCACCCAGATATCAGCGTGACATGTCTGCTGAGATTCCCGGGAACACCTGAGCTGTAAAAGCAGAGCATGTGAGTCCTGGTTGGGTATCCTGGCTTGTCTCCTGACCCATGTGGTGCTTCAGGCTGTGAAGAGAATCAAAACCAGCCATTGGACTGGGGCAGTTCCATTTTACACGTGTCACACGGGGCAGATGAAGGGAGCTCAGAACTCCAGACTCTGCTGCACGGTTGGGACTGCAGAGACTGGAAATGCAGGTGACAGTGTGTGTCAGTGCACACACATAAAGATTCTGGCTTCCTTTGGGCCTTTGCACTGACCTGGGATCTGTTCCTTGGCCTTCTTTGTCTCAAAAGTAAACTGTTCTCCTATGCAACCTCTATCACACCACGTAAGAAATAATTAAAAGGTAGAAAAATAATGAAAGAAACACAATTTGGGAGTAATTCTGTCTAAGAGGTGTACTCTTTAAATGATTAAAACAAAAAACAAGTGAGAGAAAAAGCATGTTCTAAAAACTTATTCCAAGACACAACTGCTCAGGTGTAGTAGATGCTTAGAAAAGCAAGAATGACTGTTAGGAATGAAATTAAAGAGCTTTAGTTCATCCTCATCATCAGTGAGAATAAGGAGTTCCCTGTTACTGTTACTAGTGCCAGCACCACTGTTCACAAACATCCTTCAGAGCATCTCCATTGTTCCTGGGCTCCAAAGCTCATCCTGCTCAGAGTTTGACAGGATTGCTGCAAACCCCTGTGACCCAAATCTCTACAACTGTCTCTGCTCAACAGCCTTTTACCCCAGGAAGGGGAAAACTGCCAATGCAGGCACCAACCCAGTGCCCAACCTGCCTGGAGAGCCAGGACAGTTGTGCCACACAACAGCCGCCTCTGAGAGAAGCTGGAGGTGATGGGATTGAAACGGTTTCAACCCAAATCAGAGAATCAGAGAATCATTTAGGCTGGAAAAGAGCCTTAAGAACATGCAGTCCAACCGTAAATCAAACACTGCCCAGTCCATCACTAAACCATGTCCCAAAGTGCCACATCTCCACGTCTTTAAAACACCTCCAGCAATGGAAGCTCAATCCTGAGCTGGCAGGACACCACTGGCTGCAGTTGGACATAAGATACTGGTCATGGCTGTGAGTTCAGCCCTCGCTGGCAGAATGTCTCACACCCTCACTGAGGAGGGCAGGGGGCTGGGAGATGGGAGCACGTTTCAGTTTCCAGATCCCAGCACAGAGCCCAAACCATCCTGCCCTTGGACTCTGGATCCCATTTCCTGAGATGCAAAGCTCGTTGGGCTTCTGTGGGTAATCATGTTAAAAGGCATGAATAATCCTTCAATTGTTTGTGTAACATGTCTAGGAATGTCAGTCGTATATGCTTATATTTACATATCTGTAAAATAGTACACTGCATCTGTGGTCACCCCTCTGGCAATGACAATTAAATAGGTATTTGCACTATAAGGCTCCATACCTCATCCACAAGCACACACCTAAGTGGTTCAGATGAAGGGTGTCTGGCAAACGTCACCCTTTGTTTCCCCAGGTGGTGGACACTGCTCATGTGCCTCTGCAGAGAGTGGCAGGAGCTGGATCCCCTTCTCGGGACAGACTCCTTCCAGGAGAGACACAGACACAGGGGGAACTCATCAGGGCTTTACGGCATTTCACTGGGCATCAGTTTGACATATTGGGTGCTGTCCTGTGACTGCCCTTTCTGCACAAATGATCATACAAACACAACCATTTAGTGAGACATGGTCATAAAGGGGCTGTTATGGACAAGAAAGCTCATCATGAACTCTGGAGAGAGCGAGGAAGCTCATAATAAGCACCAGGAAGAACCAAGAATCTCGAGGCCTCTTCTGAAGAGCAGGACCCATGAGCAGCCGTGATTGGCCATTGTAGGTGTGGGAGAGGGTCAGGGCATGTCAGGGAGAAGCAATGAGATGGCTGATGGCTTCAGTGAACCCTTCCAGCCATGTCTGAGCCCAGAAATGGAAAGCAGTTGATGTCTGCAGGTGGAGGAGGAACATGAGGAAGATTTTCCTGGGAACAGGGAAGGAAGAAAGGACTCTCTTGGGCTAATCATGTATGGCAGTGCCATTTGCATGCTGTGGGCATGGCTGTGCCTGGGAGATGGGGAACGGCTGCTGCTGGGGTGGCTGTGCTCAGTCATGGCCCATGAGCTGACCCTGCTCTGCTCCTCTCTTACACTGCCCACACTTGGATGGTCCTCAGGAATCATCCATGAGCCTGGTGGATCCATGAACCTCCTGGAGTGATGGGGATGGATCCAAATAGGGGATTCAAGCAAGTGTGGGATTGGGACATTGAGGTGATTGGTGACCATTGCCAGGTGTATGAAAGAAGCTGGATGAGTTGTGAGGAGCTCACAGGCATTTCCAACTCCACAGAACACCAGAGCCTTGCAGTTAAAGCAACAGCACTTGACATAAACACCACCCCCAAAACACAAAACACTCACACTGACCAGAGGAAGAGCCTTGAAAAACGCTGGAGAAAGATCTACCAGGTCCCAGGGGTCAGGGCTCAGCCATTCTGGTGATGAACAAGCATCAAGGGCTGACATGGCATCAGAGCCACCTCCACATGGCCCTCACCACCTGTGACCAGTGTCTCCAAGTCTTTCCTTCACCAGCTTCCAGGGACAGGGACTTGCACTGGTTGTTTCCTTCACAGCTGTGTCACTGATGGCCCTTCATGGGGTGCAAACACCCTCAGAAACTTGGGGTTTCCTTCTGCCTTTCACTTCATTGGAGGTTTGTTCAGCTTCAGTAGCTGCAGTTCAGGATCATGGCAGCAGAGGGCTCACTAACATCCAAAATGCTCTTACAAGCCAAGGCTCTGTGCATCATTTTCCTAAAGGCTTCAAGTCTGGTGTGGATTATTAGAGAGATTTCAGGAATAGCCAAACAGAGAGCATTTCCATCATAAATAGCAATAAAGCCAAATTTCTTCTGTTTCCATCCGTGCTTGGCCTTCCCTCCCTTTCCAGAACAGGTGGTATCAGCAGACTCCAGTTCATATTAATGTTTTGCATCTCCTGATAAAGACTGAATATGTCAGAAAAGTGGGTGCCTAAATCCCCATGTGAGTGAGGAGACAGGCCAGGACACCTCAAGAGGAGTCACACTCCTCTGGACCAAGAGGTGGGTGTTCCTGGCAATCTCAGGTGCTGTGCAAAGCGATACTTGTGTTAAGGGAGCTGGTCAAGTGACCCATCTCCTGTTCTGTAACGGTGTCTGAGTTTGCTCAGCTCACCCCTGACTTGAGCCCCATCCACTGCTGGGTGTTCTCCAGACTCCTGCCCTCAGGAACAAAGTCCCAGGAGACCTTGCTGGTGAAGATGGAGGCAAAGAAGCCATGAAGAACCTCAGTCCCATCTGATTCTACTCTTATGAAGTTCAGCAGCAGGCCGACGTCCACCCTGTCTATTCTCTTACTGCAAGTGAAGCTCTGTCAGCTCATCTTGCTGCCCTTCCCGTGCAGGTATCAAGTCCAGGGCAGCTTTGTCATCATCCCCACATCCATGGACAAGGTTTCTAAATTCCTCCTTTGCAGCTTCCCCTGCTTCCACTTCCTGTGTGCTGCCTTTGTGCCCTGGAGCTCCATCAGTGCAGAGGAGCAGCCTCACAAGATAAATGCTTCTGTTCAGGGGTACTTGGAGAGATCATTCTAGTGCTTGGAGCAGGCTGTCCTGTAAGGATTATCAGATTTCCCGAGCTCCTTCAGCCTTCAGATCTAAATCCATGGCACCACTTTGCCCACCATCCCCCAGTATGTCCAAGTCTTCTCCTCTGGAGCCCACCAGCCTGTGCTCTGCTGCTGGCCTTCCTCCCTCCCCTCTAGTGCCTGGGACCCCACTGTGTCCTGGTCACAACAGCCAAGGTGGACACTGATGTTCACATCCCTCACCAGGGTTTCCTTGTTTTCCAGTTCCAGATCCAGGTGAGCATCACCCTTGTTGGCCCACCAGACAGCCATGTTAAGCAGTTGGCCCAAGATCCTCTGGAGTGTTGGCACCTGCCACTTTGAATGGTCAATGAATGCCAGGGCAATTACATTTCCACATAGGAACCTGCTCATTGACTGGTGACTTCCTTCAGTTGCCCACGGAACTGTGGGCATTTCTTCTCCGTGATCAAGTAGTTTGCAAGAAATAACACATTGTCACCTTGTACTGGGCTTACATGGCAAAGTCCTGGAAATGGGGGTGAGTGTGGGTGTGCTACAGTTGTCACCTCTCTGGGAAGACAACAGGAGTTTGACCAATGTAAGACAGAGCTGATTTCAGCTGCTCCAAGATGGACCCACTTCTTTCCAAATCTGAGCCACTCAGTGATGCTGGCAGCACCTCTGGGATATTGTATTTGAGAAAGGGTAAAAAACGCTGCACAACAGCAGGTGGGAGAGAGGAGGGAGGAGATGGGAGAGAAAAGCACTGCAGACACCAAGGTCATATCCCATAGGACCCAAGCAGGTCCCTCAGCAGGCCAAATCTTGCTCTCCTGAAATCCTGCTCTTGGCCTTGTTCTCATCTCCCAGGAGCCTCAGCTCCACTTTCCCATCCCTGACTGTTCCATCCTGACCAACTCTTTCTGGTTTGTAAGTGTGAAGTCCCACAGTGCACCTCACCTCACTGACTCCTCAGTCACCCGTGTCAGGAAGACGTTGTCAATGAGCTCCAAAACCTTACTTGTCCCCAGCCAGGAACCTGGGAGGTGTGGGACCATAGTCCTGCCCTTGGCCCTGCACAGCCCCACATCACACTGTCCCAGGAAGGGCCCTGGGCAACATGGGAGGGACAGGATCTGACTCCCCAGGGTTGGGGGTCAGGGCTTAGTCCTTAGTTAATGAAACACATCCAGGGATACTGAGCATTAGAGAGACCTTTACTTTGCTTTTCCTGACCTGTCATCTCTACCTCCAGTTTTCTGCTCTAACCAAACTCTGGGGTCTGTTCTTCATTTGTGTCCCTCAGTGGGACCCATTAATATTACAGGAAACTTTGGAGTTTGCATGTGAGTTTGACTTCCTGAGAATTTCTTCATGTTCCCCTCAGAGTCTGAGGTCCATGCAGTCAGCACCAATTCCAACAGAGGGGTCATTAAAGCGCCTTGTGCTGCTCCTGTGCTGCTGAGCTGGGCTGGGCTCCTGGGACACAGGGAGCTCATGGCAGCGGCAGCGCTGCAGAGAGACAGCTCTGCCCAGGAGCAGCTCCTCTGCACACGCAGCAGGGCTGAGGGCTCTGCCTGGGGATCTCAGGAGACGAGCAAGGCAGAGAGAGATTAAAGGTGGTCAGGACTGGGAGGATGACTGAGAGCTCACTGGAGGAGAAACCTTTGCAGCCCTTGCCATGGTAAGTCTCTGGGTGCGGGGCAGTGCAGCTTTAGCTCCTGGAGGCATCTCCTCAAACTGGCACAGGCACAGCTTGTGGGGTCTGTAAGGACGGGGCTCTTGTCAGGCCATGTTGAACAGCTGTGAAGCCGGGTGAGCACCCAGGGGTGCCCAGGGCTGTCCTGCAGAGCAGGGTCCCTGCACCCCAGGGCTGTGCCGGGCAGGGACTCTGCCGCCTGCCAGGGTCAGCGCTCAGCCTGCCCGGGAGATCCCATGGCAGCAGCTGTGGGGGGAAGGAGCGACCCCCGGCAGGGCAGGCAGGGAGCTTGTGGGGTTGAAGGGGGCTGTGTGGGACAGGGCTGCTCAGAGCTCCAGATCCCCCCACAGACATGGCAGAGGGTCCTCATGAACAACAACATTGAGAGAGAAACAGCTACCAGGAAAGGAGTCTGTTCTTTCAGTTTTCCACTCTTGGTTGGCTGGGTGTGCAGTGGGAGACGGGGATTTATTTCTCTCTTTGGAGCAGACACTGAGACCCCAGTTCTCGTTAGGACGTGTCTGAGCTGCTCCTGAGCCCCTGCACACACAGAGCTGCCCCTGGGCAGTGCCAGGAGGTGTGAGCAGGACAGAGCTGAGCACACAGCGGGTGGAACGGGGTCTGTGACACCGTAAGGGAGCAGACCAGGGACAGAGACACAGATGCAGGCAACAGAGACATGAGCAGGGAGAGGGAGCTGCTACCAGGAGTGCTTGAGACAGGATTCAGAACCCTCCCTGCCCTCCTCCACCGTGCAGACACATTTCCAAGTGCAACCCCTGGTCTCCTCTCCTCCCCAGCAGACCCTCTGCCCGAAAGCCATGGGGTCCAGGTCACAAGTCTCCACCTCAGCAGCTGGACCTCCAGGTGAGGCCTTCCTGGAATGTGTTACACAGAAAAGGTGCTAAAAGTACTTGCTCTACAGTGTCATCATGTCAGTGGTAGTGAGCACCGCCAGGTAAGGAGAAGGTTTCACAGCATGCCCGTCTGCCTTTCTGTCCTTGCTTTATTTTCTGGTAGCACTGCAGTGTCCTTCCCTGTTTCTCCACCTGTCCCGGGTGCCCTTGCTCTCTGGGGTTGGGTTGGGTATGTGGGTCAGTTTTTGTTCTGACACCAACTCAGGGGGTCTTGACCCAGAGGTGTGTTCTTGGAAACTAGGTGCCCAAGCTGTATTTTAAACTGTGATGAACTGTTTTTTCAATTGATAGAAAGAGAGAATGAGCTGAAACATCCCTCCATCAGGGAGGAGGCTTTCCATGAGAAACAGCATGTTTATTTTTCTCAGAGAAGTCTTCCACAACATGTCACTGTCTTTTCCTCCTTGCACAGGTCCTCATGCCCACAGGCAGCCAATGTCCAACAGCAGCTCCATCACCCAGTTCCTCCTCCTGCCGTTCACAGACACACGGGAGCTGCAGCTCTTGCACTTCTGGCTCTTCCTGGGCATCTACCTGGCTGCCCTCCTGGGCAACGGCCTCATCATCACCACCATAGCCTGGGACCAGCACCTCCACACCCCCATGTACTTCTTCCTGCTCAACCTCGCCCTCCTCGACCTGGGCTCCATCTCCACCACTGTGCCCAAATCCATGGCCAATTCCTTCTGGGACACCAGGGCCATCTCATACTCAGGATGTGTTGCACAGCTCTTTTCGTTTTCCTTCTTGATCACAGCAGAGTATTCTATGCTCACAGTCATGTCTTACGACCGCTACGTTGCCATCTGCAAACCCCTGCACTACGGGACCCTCCTGGGCAGCAGAGCTTGTGTCCACATGGCAGCAGCTGCCTGGGCCACTGGGTTTCTCAATGCTCTGCTGCACATGGCCAATACATTTTCACTGCCCCTGTGCAAGGGCAATGCCCTGGGCCAGTTCTTCTGTGAAATCCCCCAGATCCTCAAGCTCTCCTGCTCACACTCCTACCTCAGGGAACTTGGGCTTATTGTGTTTAGTGCCTGTTTAGTTTTCATGTGTTTTGTTTTCATCATCCTGTCCTATGTGCAGATCTTCAGGGCCGTGCTGAGGATCCCCTCTGAGCAGGGACGGCACAAAGCCTTTTCCACCTGCCTCCCTCACCTGGCCGTGGTCTCCCTGTTTGTCAGCACTGCCATGTTTGCCTACATGAAGCCCCCCTCCATCTCTTCCCCATCCCTGGACCTGGTGGTGTCTGTTCTGTACTCAGTGGTGCCTCCAGCAGTGAACCCCCTCATCTACAGCATGAGGAACCAGGAGCTCAAGGATGCCTTGTGGAAACTCATATCTTACAATTTCCTAAAGCATTAAACTGCCCATCTGCTTCTACATAGGAGTTTTAGAGTAACTAATTACAGGCCCAGCCTGTCATCTGGATTTTCTGTTGTTGGTAGTTTTTTTATTGTGATCATATTGTCATCCCATTTCTTAATTCACTGTCTGCTTTTCTTTTATAACCACTGGCTGTGTAAATGAGGAGCCGTGCTCTCCTTGTCTCTAAACAAAATAAAAGGCTCTTTAGTGACTTGTTTTTCACTATATCCTTCCTGCTAGGTCTTATGGAACTGCAGGGACAGTTCCTGTGTTCATGGGAGGAGGGAAAAGAGTCCATCCTGGCAGCCCTGCCAGGGAGCAGCAGCGCTTGTTCTTCCAGAGCTGTTCTGGTTCCACTCCCACACTCTCCTTCTCATCCCTGGTGTTGGTGCAAGGCCTGAGTGCTCTGGCAGCTTGGTCACCGTCCTGCTGTGTGTCAGTGCTGTGAGCGCAGGCAGGGACAGGCAATGGGCACTGCTGTGACAGAGCTGGCCTCACAACAGCCTTTCCAGATACAAAGGTGGGCAGTACATGATGGTTTATATCTTCTTGCGAAGTTTCTCTCAATCATATTCCTACAAAAGTCACCCACAGATTAAACACCAGTGTGCAGCTGAACGGTGTGTGTGTGCAGGGCTGGCACACAGCAGTGTCCTCTCACAGCCAGGCTCCTGCCAGAGACCTGCAGGACCAGCAGAGCAGGGGCTGGGCTGTGCCCCTGTGCACTGGACACCCCATGGAAGGAGCCCCAGGTCAATCACCATGGACTGGCCCCTCACAACCACTAGTTCCAGCACTCGCTTCTCACCCACAGAGGTTTTTCTTCCCTCCATGAATGGACACTCAATGAATAGTTCAGCAGTCTGTGTTGCTTTGTACAGATGAGATGTGAGCATGCACATCATGTATGTGAGGTGACATGAACATGAGTGAACACAAACACCATCAACTGTTCCTTGGGGTTCCATGAAAACCTGTGGCACACACAAGGTCCTGAGGTCACTTCCTGTTGGAAGTAACACCTCATGGGAAACTGTCTGAATGCAGCACTGGGTTGTGCTTCCTTAATTGAGCTCCCCGTGTCCATTCCTCATGACGTGGGACATCTCAGATTAGTGCAGAGCAGGGTGACTCACCATAGCTGAGGTGTCTCCCACCCCTTTGGAGTGGCAACGGGAGGCCAGAGGGACAGTGTGACTCCTACCTTTGTGTGTAAAAGGGACAGACTGTCTCTGAGCATCCCTGGGTGCAGAAGGGGTCCTGAGACCAACTCAGATATGGATGCCTGACGGAACCCTGGCATTTCTGTGTGTGACTCCAGGAACAAACCTCAATGTCCCAGTGAGATTCATCTCAGCTGCTGGGACAGGCTCATTGCAAGTGCTCCTGTCTGCTGTCACCCTTGCCTGTGATTCTGGGTTGTGCTCTCAAAAGTAAGACAAAGTGGTAAGAAGGAGAATTAACAGCTGGTCAACCTGCCGCCATACCCAGAATTTTGCAGGGTCACAGACATGGTGTTCCTTGGTGTCCTAGTAGCCAGATCAGTGATCTCTGGGCTGGAGAATTGGAAGCTGGGTGGGAAGCTGGCTGGACAGTCAAGCCAAATGTCATCAGCGGTACAAAGCCCTCCGTGCCGCCAGTTACTAGTAGCATTGCTCAGTGAGCAGCACTTGGACCAACACTGTTAAACGTCTTTATTCTCCCTCTCCATGATGTGACGAGTGCACTTTCAGCTTCTCTGTGGATGAGGCATAGTTGTGAGGAACCCTTGAACAACCTCGCCTGGTTCACCCTGCCTGGAGCAGGACAGTGAGACAAGTGAGATAAGGGCTTTCTTCAAACCTCAAGTTATTCTGCGATTCAATGAGTCTTTCCCTTGGAGAGGATTTTGAAGGCAGAATAGGCAGAGGAAGAATAAAAAGAATAAAAGACAGAAAAGGAGTTCTAAATGTTGTCAACAGAAAACCAGCAGTTGCTCTGAAGAGTGTTTTTCAACTCAAATCTCTAGTAGGGAATATATTTGATAAATTTGATAAAACGAGTATACATTTATCTGATTGGGCCATAAAAAAGGTGATGGATAGTTACGGTATTATGAGTTCAGTTGTGTCTCAGACACTCATAATCCAGTCAGAATCCTGTGGCTGTGAAGGGGACAGTGAGGTCAGTTCTGTCTCTGGTGGTGACAGCCCAGCAGCAGGGACATGGCTGGGAAAGAACCTCTGCCCAAGTATGACAGATCCTACCCAGGAAGAGATCTTGGAGACAGGTTGCCACATCCATCCCACCTGAGAACATGATGGGACAGCAGCAGGGACATGGTTCTGTGTATCACAGAAGCTGAAAGGCCAGCAGCACTCATGGGATTTAGGAGATCATGGGGAGGTTACTTCTCTCTGGTCAAGTGCAAGACGACTAGAAGAATAACAGGTTGGGATCTCTACTTGATGGGCAGTTTCTGAGGTGGTGAAGCTTCCAAAGTAGTGGGAAAAAGCAGCAGAGAAAAAAAAAACAAAGCCACTAAGTGCAGATGGGGAAGTAGAGACTGGTTATCAGGAGGAAGAAATGTCACTGGAAGGGCAGTGCTGTGGGGCAAGAGGTGACCCAGAGGGAGCTGGATCAGCCCATGGTTTGTGTTCCAAAGAGCAGCCAGTGAGGGTGCAGACACAGCAGTGAAGGTGCAGAAATGCTGGGTGAGAGCAGGTGGGGAAGCGAGATGGGTGTCTGCAGCCTGCAGGGAAAGAGGGGCAGGGGTAGCACCATGTAGAACAGCCTGTGGTGGAGATGGCAAAGGGCGCTGTAAGGCTGGAAGGGACCCACAGAACACAGGTCTGTGTCCCCTTGGCCAGGGCAGTTGTCTCTGCCACTGAGGCCCAGGACAAGACATGTTGTCCCCATGGCACTGGGGCCTCGGTGCCTCCTTGCAGCCCCATGGGGAAGCTGGAAGTTGTTGTCCCAGTGTTGTCCTTCCCTGGGCCTTGCACACCCACATCCCACGGTCCCAGGAAGAGCCCTGAGCCGTGTGTTTACATCTCATCTGTACAATGAAAACATAGATTTTTGACCTAGTGTTTCATAGAATCATTTTAAATTTTAAGTTTCCTTTCATTTAATTATATAAGTAGTAGTAGTAGTATATTATACTATTTTTATTGTCTTATGAAAATGGTATTTCTGAACCCACGGGTTTCTGCATTCCCTTCGGTTATCTTCCATATCGCACTTAATAGGTTGGAGGAGTACGTGAGCAGCTATTGTGGTCTTAGTTGCTGGCTGGGGTAGAACATTGAGAGGGAAGGACAGTAGTGGCTCAAGAACTCTTGAAAATCACTTTCCAAGATGATGGCACTTTTTTTTTTCTTGTAGTGGGAAACAGCATGAGAAAGGAAAACCATCAGACACTGCAGCTCTGGAGGTCCAGAGTGGAGCTCAGGATAAAGAAACGTCATTCTGAGCGCAGTGCTGTGGTCATTCAGAAGGACTCTGGATCAGCCATGATTTTGTGTTTCAAGAACAGCTGGTGAGGATGGAGAGACAGCAGCACAGGTGGGGACACACTGGGCTGAGAACAAGGTGGGGAAGCGCATGGGGTGTCTGCAGCCTGTGGGGAAACAGCCGCAGGCCTGGAACAGTGCAGGATGGACTGTGGTGGACATGGCCAAGGGCACTGGCAAGGCTGGATGTCCCTGAAAGAGCCAAGGTCTTTGTCCCCTTGGCTATGGCTGATGTCCCTGCCAGTGAGGTCTTAGAGGAGACACATGGTTGTCATGGCCATGGCTCCCCATTGCCTCCTTGCACCCCCAGGGAGTGTCACACCATTGTCCTGCACTGGACATCACGCTCCCCACAGCCCCAGGAAGAACCTGACCCACCTGTGAGGGACAGGATCTCCCTTCCCAGGGGCAGGGGCTCAAGGCTTGGACTTCTTGAGCAGATTCTTCAGTCTGTCCTTGGTATCTGAGGTTAATGGACTCAGCACCAAATACGCCACGGGGCTCATTAAAACACAGAAAGACATAACGAGCGATGTTTATTTCTGTAATTTCCTTCAAATCTTCCAGACATGTAGAACTAACTGGAGAGGTTTCAATGGGACACTTGCTGATGAAGATTTCAAAGAAGATTTCATAAAGGAGGGTTTTTCTTTCCAGGATGTTTTCTATCATTTTTCAGTGTATAGAAGAAGCGACAGCAGCATTCTACACTGGACATTGATCCCGAGGGTCTCCTGAAGACATCTGGACAGGCAGGAGAACAGTCCTTGAGGCTGGACACTGTATGGACAACCTGGCTCCTCACCCCCACCCCCAGTCTGCCGGTTCCCTCATTGGCCACCAGAGATTGCATCACTTTTCCTCCATCAGTTTAATAAACAGCAAAACACTTTCCTCAGCTGTGTGTGTAAGCTGGATCTGGTGAGGTCCAGCATCCACAAGGGACACCCACACAAGAACTGGTTTAGACAGAGAGATGGGAGAGGATCAAAATAAACACAATGAACGTGTTGACTGCCATGTTAATTAGAGCTCTGAAGAATGGGGCAAGTTTGTAACTCCCTGAAGCTCAAAGCAGAAACCAGACAGCTGAGAGGCCACTAAATGACCAAAGAGCAAGTGGAGGAGAAACCTGAGAGCACTGGGAAGGGCAAACGTCCAGACAGTGCTGGAAAGTTGTCCTTGGGCAGGGACATTTAATCAGGAGAGGTGGGAACTCCTGATTGATGAGGGAGATGAAATACTAGAGTGTTGGTAATAGAAGTACAGGGGAAGACCAATATTTCTTCTCCATCCCTTAGTACATCATTCATCAGCTGTCTCACCATAAACAGCCAGGGCCATTTTAGGGGCCCAGTGTACCTGAGGTGCTGGCCTGGGATTGGCATCTATCACACAGGACCTGGGGAGACCAGAGCACCTTGCAGTGCAGGTGGAGCCTGGGCAGGGGTTCCCGGGGCATCTACACTGGCACCAGGTGTTTGTGTCCCTGGAGCTGAAGACATTTGTGTCCTAAACCCATGCCCAGTTCTGGAGAACTCTTTCCTTTCCAAAGAAAAGAAACTCCCCTACAAAGACTTTTAAATAAGTAAGTAAGTAAGTAAGTAAGTAAGCAAGTAAATAAGTAAATAAATAAGTAAATAAAAAAGTAAGTAAATACGTGAATAAATAAATAAATATAAGCAAGTAAATAAGTAAATAAATACATAAATAAATAAATACATGCATACATAAATACATACATATATAAAAAGAAAATAGGAAAGAAAGAAAGAAAGAAAGAAAGAAAGAAAGAAAGAAAGAAAGAAAGAAAGAAAGAAAGAAAGAGAAAGAAAGAAAGAAAGCAAGCATGTTGACACCTTCCTTTGCTTTGGATCTTTGTCTTCATTTCTTCTTATTTTAATATCCATTGACATCAACTGACATCTGATGGGCCTACAGGCATGAAGCGAAGATCATGTTGTGTCTTGCACAGCGCCCCATGCCCTCTGAACCTTCCCTGCCCAGGACTCCTCACACGTTGCCCAGAGCGAGTCACACTGAGGGGTTGGCTGGTTCACTGGCTGAGATGTTGGTTTAGATGGTCACCTACAGCACAGGTGGATCCTGCCCCATCATCGCCTGCTCTGCTCCAGTCTGAAACAGAGCCCAACATCACAATGGGATCATGAGAGAACTGAGGTTGAAGGGACCTCAGGAGTCTGCAGTCCAACCTGTCACCAACTGGGTCACACCAAGGTGTTCAAGCCTTGATTCAATCAGAGCTTTAGCAGGACTAGAGAAGTGATCACCCCTTTGTACTGGGCACTGGTGAGGCTGCACCTTGAATCCTGGGGTCAGTTTCAGGCCCCTCATGGCAAGGAAGACATTGAGGTGCTGGAGAGAGTTCAGAGGAGGGTGACAAGGCTGGTGAAGGGTCTGGAGCACCAGTCTGACGAGGAGCGGTTGAGGGAGCTGGGGCTGTTCAGCCTTGAGAACAGGAGGCTGAGGAGAGACCTTATTACTCTCTACAGCTGCCTGAAAGGAGGTTTTATCATGGAGGGTGTTGGTCTCTTCTCCCAAGTAGCAAGTGACAGGACAAGAGGAAATGGCCTCAAGTTGCACACGGAGAGGTTTAGATTGGATATGAGGAAAAAATTCTTTATGGATGCCACCAGTGACTGAAATGCCAGAGAGGTTTTAGATCCAAATAATATTTCAGGGACACATACACAAAGGATACAACTGGAAACAGAATTTTATTTTATTTTTTAATGTATATTTATATTTATTTTATTAAAATTAAAGATTTTAATAGAAGAAGGAGAAGGAGGAGAGCTGGCTCCTGCTGCAAACTTGCCCTTGGAGAAAGAACCCGAGAAAGCCAGGGCACGAGTGGTGCCTTGGAGGGCAAGAGCAGTGGGCATGAACCGAGCCAAAAGGGCCCAGAGGAGCTCTGACAGGTGGTCATGCTCAATGCTGCAGAGGAAGGCAAAAAAACCCCGGGGACCAGGGCCAGTCTGCCCCGGGGGAAAATTCCTTCCTGACCCCAACACTGGCGATCGGCTGTTCCCTGAGCATTTGAGCAAGACCTGGCTCCTCGGCCCACAGGCTGGTCATGCCTCCCAGAAGACCACAGAATAATAGAAGGATAGGATGATGATTTCTTCTTCTCTCCCTTCCCCTTCCCCTTCCCTCCCCTTCCCTTCCCTTCCCTTCCCTTCCCTTCCCTTCCCTTCCCTTCCCTTCCCTTCCCTTCCCTTCCCTTCCCTTCCCTTCCCTTCCCTTCCCTTCCTTCCCTTCCCTTCCCTTCCCTTCCCTTCCCTTCCCTTCCCTTCCCTTCCCTTCCCTTCCCTCCCCCTTCCCTCCTCCTTCCCCTTCCCCTTCCCCTTCCCCTTCCCCTTCCCCTTCCCCTTCCCCTTCCCCTTCCCCTTCCCCTTCCCCTTCCCCTTCCCCTTCCCTTCCCCTTCCCCTTCCCCCTCCCCTCACCTCCCCTTCCCCCTCCCCTCACCTCCCCTTCCCCCTCCCCTTCCCCTTCCCCTTCCCCCTCCCCTTCCCCTTCCCCTTCCCCCTTCCCTTCCCTTCCCTTCCCTTCCCTTCCCTTCCCTTCCCTTCCCTTCCCTTCCCTTCCCTTCCCTTCCCTCCCTTCCCTTCCCTTCCCTTCCCTTCCCTTCCCCTTCCCTCCCCCTTCCCTCCTCCTTCCCCTTCCCCTTCCCCTTCCCCTTCCCCTTCCCCTTCCCCTTCCCCTTCCCCTTCCCCTTCCCCTTCCCCTTCCCCTTCCCCTTCCCCTTCCCCCTCCCCTCCCCTTCCCCCTCCCCCTCCCCTTCCCTCCATTTCCCTCCCCTTCCCTTCCCTTCCCTTCCCTTCCCTTCCCTTCCCTTCCCTTCCCTTCCCTTCCCTTCCCTTCCCTTCCCTTCCCTTCCCTTCCCTTCCCTTCCCTTCCCTTCCCTTCCCTTCCCTTCCCTTCCCTTCCCTTCCCTTCCTCTCCTCTCCTCTCCTCTCCTCTCCTCTCCTCTCCTCTCCTCTCCTCTCCTCTCCTCTCCTCTCCTCTCCTCTCCTCTCCTCTCCTCTCCTCTCCTCTCCTCTCCTCTCCTCTCCTCTCCTCTCCTCTCCTCTCCTCTCCTCTCCTCTCCTCTCCTCTCCTCTCCTCTCCTCTCCTCTCCTCTCCTCTCCTCTCCTCTCCTCTTCCCTCTCCTTCTTTTCCTTCTCCCTCCTTTCACTAGCAGTACATGCTAAAGAAATTGCTGACAAACACTAATAACCTTGCCCTGCTTACCCATTCGCTCCATCACCTTGTGCCAATGATGCATCTACCTTCTGGTGGCCGGGAGAGCACCGGGCCCCCTTCAAACCACTCTGCATTCCACTTCCTACAGCTGCTGACCCTAGCTCCCCACTCCATCAGGACGGTGAGCTCTGCAGTGCTCCTCAAGAAGGCATTCCCTCCATTTGGCTACTGCTATCCAGCTGAAAAGAATGTTCATCCATCAGATGAACCTGGAAGGTTGCCCTGCTGGGAGATGGCCTTGCAGTGGAGAAACTCCAGCTGCCTCGTCCAGCTCTTCCTCCTTCAGCCCCTGTCAAGGGATTCCACCGGCTCCTCAAGGACTTCCTCTCCAATGTCTTCAGGCTGCCTCCAGGCCAGCTCTGGCAGCAGACACGGGACGCTGCTCCTTTTATACTGCCCCGGGGCATTGTGACATCAGCATTGCCCCGTGGTCACATTGTGACATGGAGGTGACATGGGCCCCCAGTGTCCCACCCCACCCATGTACCCAGCACTCTTTGGAGGAAGGACTTCGGGGTGCTGCTGGCCCCCAGGCTGTCCTTGTGCCCAGGAGGCCCAGGGCGCTGCCCCTGCTCTTGGTGGTGAGATGAAGGGTGGTCTGGCAAACATCACCCTTTGTGTCCCCAGGTGATGGACACTGCTCATGTGCCTCTGCAGAGAGTGGCAGGAGCTGGATCCCCTTCTCGGGACAGACTCCTTCCAGGAGAGACACAGACACAGGGGGAACTCATCAGGGCTTTACGGCATTTCACTGGGCATCAGTTTTGACATATGGGGTGCTGTCCTGTGACTGCCCTTTCTGCACAAATTATCATAAAAACACAACCAGTTAAAGCAACAGCACTCGACATAAAACCCACCCCAAAACACAAAACACTCACAGTGACCACAGGAAAAGCCTTGAAAAACATTGGAGAAAGATCTACCAGGTCCCAGGGGTCAGGGCTCAGCCATTCTGGTGATGAACAAGCATCAAGGGCTGACATGGCACCAGAGCCACCTCCACATGGCCCTCACCACCTGGAACCAGTGTCTCCAAGTCTTTCCTTCAGCAGCCTCCAGGGACAGGGACCTGCACTGGTTGTTTCCTTCACAGCTGTGTCAGTGATGGCCCTTCATGGGGTCCAAACACCCTCAGAAACTTGGGGTTTGCTTCTGCCTTTCACTTCACTAGAGGTTTGTTCATTCTTTCAGCATCTGCAGTTCAGGATCAGGACCCCAGAGGGCTCATTAACATCTAAAATGCTCTTACAAGCCAAGGCTCTGTGCAGCATTTTCCTAAAGGCTTCAAGTCAGGTGTGGATGATTAGAGAGATTTCAGGAATAGCCAAACAGAGAGCATTTCCATAATAAATAGCAATAAAGACCAATTTCTTCTGTTTTATTCCCTGCTCTCCCTTCCCTCCCTTTCCAGAACAGGTGGCATCAGCAGCCTCCAGTTCATATTAATGTTTTGCATCTCCTGATAAAGACTGAATATGTCAGAAAAGTGGGTGCCTAAATCACCATGTGAGTGAGGAGACTGGCCAGGACACCTCAAGAGGAGTCACACTCCTCTGGACCAAGAGGTGGCTGTTCCTGGCAATCTCAGGTGCCACAGCACAGCGATACTTGTGTTCAGGAGCTGGTCAAATGACCCATCTCCTGTTCTGTAATGGTGTCTGAGTTTGCTCAGGTCACCCCTGACTTGAGCCCCATCCACTGCTGGGTGTTCTCCAGACTCCTGCCTTCAGGAACAAAGTCCCAGGAGACCTTGCTGGTGAAGATGGAGGCAAAGAAGCCATGAAGAACCTCAGTCCTGGCTGATTCTACTCTTACGAAGTTCAGCAGCAGGACGACGTTCACCCTGTCTATTCTCTTACTGCAAGTGAAGCTCTGTCAGCTCATCTTGCTGCCATTCCTGTGCAGGTATCAAGTCCAGGGCAGCTTTGGCATCATCCCCACATCCATGGACAAGGTTTCTAAATTCCTCCTTTGTAGCTTCACCTGCCCCCACCTCCTCTGTGCTGCCTTTGTGCCCTGGAGCTCCAACAGTTCAGGCAAACAGTCTCAAGAGATAAATGGTTCTTTTCAAGGGTATTTGAAGAGATCATTCTTGTGCTTGGAGCAGGCTGTTCTGTAAGGATTATCAGATTTCCTGAGCTCCTTCACCCTTCAGACCTACTTCCATGTCACCACTTTGCCCACCATCCCCCAGTATGTCAAAGTCTTCTCCTCTGGAGCCCACCAGCCTGTGCTCTGCTGCTGGCCTTCCTCCCTCCCCTCTGGTGCCTGGGACCCCACTGTGTCCTGGTCACAACAGCCAAGGTGGACACTCATGTTCATATCCCTCACCAGCTCTTCCTTGTTTCCCAGTTCCAGATCCAGTTGAGCATCACTCTCATTGGCCCACAATGCAGACACGTTAAGCAGTTGGCCCAAGATCCTTTGGACTGATGGCACCTGCCACTTTGCCAGGCCAGATAATGTCAGAGCAATTACAGTTCCCCATAGGAACCTGCTCATTGACTGGTGACTTCCTCCTTGAGTTGCTGACAGAAGATCTTGTCCATTTCTTCTACATGATCATGTAGTTTGTAACACCCAACACATTGTCACTCTCTATTGGGTTTACATGACAAAGTCTTGGAACTGGGGGTAGGTGTGGGTGTGCTACAGTTGTCACCTCTCCGGGAAGACAACAGGAGTTTGACCAATGTCAGACAGAGCCGATTTCAGCTGCTCCAAGATGGACCCACTTCTTGCCCAATCTGAGCCACTCAGTGATGCTGGCAGCACCTCTGGGATATTGTATTTGAGAAAGGGTAAAAAACGCTGCACAACAGCAGGTGGGAGAGAGGAGGGAGGAGATGGGAGAGAAAAGCTCTGCAGACACCAAGGTCATATCCCATAGGACCCAAGCAGGTCCCTCAGCAGGCCAAAGCTTGCTCTCCTGAAATCCTGCTCTTGGCCTTGTTCTCATCTCCCAGGAGCCTCAGCTCCACTTTGCCACCCCTGACTGTTCCATCCTGACCAACTCTTTCTGGTTTGTAAGTGTGAAGTCCCACAGGGCACCTCACCCCACTGACTCCTCAGTCACCTGTGTCAGGAAATGTTATCAATGGGCTCCAAACCCTCCTGGATAGCCGGTACCGTGCAGATATTGGGGTATCTCAGGTCTGCCATGAGGACACGGCCCTGGAAACATGAGGCTTCTTTCATTTGTCTGAAGGAGGCCTCATCTCATTCCTCTTCCTCATCAGTGAGTCTGTACCTGATGTCCAGTCACCACAACATTGCCCATGTTGTTCTGCCCTCTCATGCTGACTCCTCAACCTTCAGGTGACATTGTCTGCCCCCAGACAGAGCTCCACGCATTCCTGCTGCTCTTCCACTTGAAAAGAAACTTCTCCTCTTACTCCAGACCTCTGACATTATGAGTATCAGATGCACAAGACCCCACGGTTTCTCCAGGAGGTCGTATTTGCAGCGTCCTGTAACTCCTCATGTTGTTATCTTGGGAGAGAAATCCTTATCAGGATAAGCTGACTGCATGCAAACATTAACAGGTGAGCAAATGGAGCTTCAGGCCAGGGAGAGTCCAGACCTTGAGAAAATCTGGCATTCATCCATCAGAAAGCTCTGAATTTTGACAAGATAAAGTGACCAGTTCTGTATTGGGGCAGGAGAGAGCAGGACCTGACACACTGAGCAGTGACCCTGGGGAGAAGGGCCTGGGCACTACAAGGTCCCCACACCAGCCCGTGGTGCACGCTCACCATGAACAAGGCAGCTGCACACGGGGCTGCATGAGGAGGAGCGTGGGGACCCAGACACCTGCAGTTCTCTTCCCATTCGGTTCAGCACTGGTGTGACCCACACACACGGGTGTGTGCCAGTGTGCAGCTTCCCAGTTTGGAGCAGCAGGGAGGAACTGGAGAGTGCAGGGCTGTGCCAAGGCAGGTTCAGCACCTTGTGCACAGGGGCAGTGAAAATGTATTGGCCGTGTGCAGCAGAGCATTGAGAAACCCAATGGCCCAGGCAGCTGCTGCCATGTGGACACAAGCTCTGCTGCCCAGGAGGGTCCCGTAGTGCAGGGGTTTGCCTGCCACACATCAGGTCATCTTGAAGCCAACTCTAGCCCAATCCCCCACAACCAGACATGCATAAAAAAAATCTACTAAATCTTTACACTAAAACATTCTTCCAACTCAGTATAGGTGATAGAAAGGTCATTAGGTGCTATAGAGATCTGTACCGTAAGGGAAAGATGAAATGACAATTAAAAAGCCAAGCAACAAACAGCAAAGATAAACCCTTGTACCTCTTGCATCATGATCTAGCCAGAACAACCAAGTAAAGCGGACTTAAGCTTGCCACCCCGAAACCTAAGTGAGCTACTTGTAAGCAGCTATGCCTGAGTAAACCCGTCTCTGTTGCAAAAGAGTGACTTGCTAGTAGAGGTGAAAAGCCAATCAAGCTGGGTGATAGCTGGTTACCTGTAAAACGAATCTAAGTTCAACCTTGATATCTCCTCCAGGAACCCTCAGCCACCCCAATGAAGATTATCAAGAGTAATTTAAAAGGGGTACAGCTCCTTTAAAAAAAGGTACAACCTCCCCTAGTGGATAATTAACAACCTTGTACATAACAATTGTGGGCCTTTAAGCAGCCACCAACAAAGAGTGTGTCAAAGCTCCATTTCTACAAAAATCCTAAACTCATATGACTCCCTTCTCACTAACAGGTCAACCTATATCCATAGGAGAGTTAATGCTAAAATGAGTAACTAGGGTAGACCCCCCTCTCAAGCGCAAACTTACATCCACGCATTATTAACAGATAACTAATACTCCTACTACAACAAGATTTACATATTTCACTATAAGATGAGAAGACCCTGTGGAACTTAAAAACCAGCAGCCACCTCGTAACAAAACTTAACCCACTAGGCTCACCGCTAACAAGATGCTGGCTCGCATTTTTCGGCTGGGGCGACCTTGGAGAAAAACAAACCCTCCAAAAACAAGACACCACCTCTTAACTAAGAGCAACGCCTCAATGTACTAACAGTAACCAGACCCAATATAATTGACCAATGGACCAAGCTACCCCAGGGATAACAGCGCAAT
The DNA here is from genome assembly GCF_036013475.1 of Columba livia. Taxonomy (NCBI): domain Eukaryota; kingdom Metazoa; phylum Chordata; class Aves; order Columbiformes; family Columbidae; genus Columba; species Columba livia. Next base: position 168,549 of record NW_027043036.1, read on the forward strand.
CTCCTCCAAGACCCATATCGACGAGGAGGTTTATGACCTCGATGTTGGATCAGGACATCCTAATGGTGCAGCCGCTATTAAGGGTTCGTTTGTTCAACGATTAATAGTCCTACGTGATCTGAGTTCAGACCAGAGTAATCCAGGTCGGTTTCTATCTATGTTGAACTTTTCCTAGTACAAAAGGACCGTAAAAGTGAGGCCAATGCTTCAACGCACACCCCCTCCCTAAGTACTGAACTCAACTAAATTACAAAGAGATCCCACCCGACACCCAATCCTAGAAAAGGATCGCTAGCGTGGCAGAGTTCGGTAAATGCAAAAGGCTTAAGCCCTTTACCCAGAGGTTCAAGTCCTCTCCCTACCTCACTATCCTCCATGATCATAGCCTACCTTATCATATCACTATCATATGCAGTACCAATCCTAATCGCCGTAGCGTTCTTAAAACTAGTAGAACTGAAAGAACTAAGCTATATACAAGCTCAAAAGGCCAAAACATTATAGGGCCTTTTGGACTTCTTCAACCAGTGGCAGATGGTGTTAAACTATTCATTAAAGAGCCTATCCGCCCGTCTACCTCCTCTCCAATTCCTTTTATCATAACCCCTATACTGGCCCTCCTCCTAGCCATTACAATTTGAATTCCCCTCCCCCTCCCCTTCTCCCTTACCGACCTTAACTTGGGTCTCCTTGTTTTCTGGAGATCCAGCGTGTTACATCTAGGATCAGATTCACAGATTCATTTCCACCCGCAACTGGGTCAGTTGAGGCGGGGGGGGGGGGTGTTATGAAAATACGATACGCCCTCAAAAACCCCACAAAAATCTAAACCAGGCAGGTCTTTCACATCTCAAAATGGACAATTTAACTTGTGAACATTTTGATCATTGTCATGAGTCTGCACAGCTGCTGGAAATGGAAATAGGAATGTCCTTTTGTTTGCTCAGTATGGAAAGCCCCAGGCAACCCTGTGCATAGTCTGCATAAGCAAGTTACCTGACGGAAGTTGCATTATTGGTGGAAGAAGAAATGCTGAAAGGATCTACAGAAGCATGCTTTTGATTGGCAAAGTGTTTGCCAGTGTCTAGGATGAGGCTGATATTATGTAGGGTTTTCCTTTGCTCGAAGACAGAAGAGACTACTCCGTGCAGAGCAACTCTTGCTCGTCAGGATTAGCCCAGGCGCTTTGTCTTGCTTTGTGTCTTATGTTCTCAGGACTCACCTCAAGTGTTTTGATCTATAGAAAGTTCCTAGAGAAAGTGATTTGCTTGCTTGTGAGAGGCACTTATCTCGGCAAGTGCAAATCTCCTCCTCATAGAGGGTGGTGAATCGCGGCTGGGGCGTCTCCTAAACAGACCAGCTGAGGGGTTGTTGAAGCTCTAAACCAGGCTGCTCAGGGGGAAGTGGGTTAATGTCCTCCTGTGGCCTGGGGAGGGGAAAATAGGTCTATTAAAAGTCAGATCTAGTGCAAGCACAGGGCAGTTTTCATTGGAAAAAAAGGACACTTTGCAGGCAGACACAGCAGAGGGTGTAACCCCAAGTTTTGTGCTATTGCTGAAAATTTTTCCAGCACCTGATCAGCACATCAAGGTGAGTCCATATCTGTCATTAGTGAATGCACTAAAGGAGGAGCTTAAAAAATCATCCCCCTGAAGTTAAAAATAAGACACATAAGAAACGAGGTTGGTTTTCATTTTCCCACTCACTTCAAAAAATTAAAGTGTTACACTTGCAAGTTCTCTCGGTGAGCATGGAAGCAACACATTTGTAAGGAAAACAGAGATGCTTAGTTTTGTAATGATACGAACTGGAGGGAAATCACAAGTTATGTCGCGATGCATGATAGTATTGCAAGAACTGACCACGCCATCTCAATTTTGGTTTAGGAATTAGTCAACTCTGGACATCACTAAGTGAGAATGTAAATTGGGAATCAGTTTGGCAGCAATTTGGGAAGAGGATTTGTAAGGTTCATACTGTTCTCCTGCTTCTGTTCCCACGGCTGGGGGCAAAAATGTCCTTGTTGTCAATAACACGCAATAAATGGCATGTGATAGAAAAATAACCAACAGGATGAGCAGCCGCCCATGTTCTGGTTTTGGAGATTCATCTGCCTGGGGACTTTTAGGACAGCGGAACTGGCTGAGTAGACTGGGTAGGGTCTTACTTTGTTTCTAGGGAGAATTAAACTAAGTCTAATTAGAGTCACTTAAATCCAGAATGTGAGGGCACAGGTTCACGGTGAGACCAAAGGATGTGAAGACCCTTTGCAGCAGAGGATCTGCCCATGGGCATGTCTTTACTCTTCTGCAGTTAATGAAGCGCTTCCAACACGGCACCACCTTGCATTACCCCGAATGCTTGAATTAGGGATAATTACCATGTCTGAGCTGTCAGGCAGCCATCTGCCAGCCCACAGAACCTGGTGCCTGAGCCCAGAGGCTATGCCTATGCTTTCACACCTATGCTTTCCATAACAGGTGCCCTGGGGTTTAGCTGAGACCTGCTCCCCCACCTGTTTTCCTACCTGGACATCTAGGAGGTGAGAGAGGCCACATGCCAAACACATGGAGCCGGCACCAAAATGTTGAGATTCTTTAATGGAATAGACGTAGGCTGGCAGGTTCCTGCACCCATGGCAGAACTTTCGCAGAGCAATTCATTACCATCATGTACTAGAGGATTGTTTTTCATAGTTTCTTTTAGTAACTTTAAAGGCAAAGAGAAGAAGTTCCTTTGTATGTGAATAACTCCCTCAGTAATTTCATGCCACCGCCATTCCCAGGTGGTTTCAGCCATGCCCAGTGCGTGACCACCAAGAGCAGGGACAGCGCCCTGGGCCTCCTGGGCACAAGGACAGCCTCGGGGCCAGCAGCACCCCGAAGTCCTTCCTCCAAGGAGTGCTGGGTGCATGGGCAGTGGGTGGGGTGGGACACTGGGGGCCCATGTCACCTCCATGTCACAATGCGACCACGGGGCAATGCTGATGTCACAATGCCCCGGGGCAGTATAAAAGGGAGCAGCGTCCCGTGTCTGCTGCCAGAGCTGGCCTGGAGGCAGCCTGAAGACATCGGAGAGGAAGTCCTTGAGGAGCCGGTGGAATCCCTTGACAGGGCCTGAAGGAGGAAGACCTGGACGAGGCAGCTGGAGGAAGAGGAAGAGGAAGAGGAAGAGGAAGAGGAAGAGGAGGAGGAGGAGGAGGAGGAGGAGGAGGAGGAGGAGGAAGAGGAAGAAGAGAAAGAAGAGAAGAGAAGAGAAGAGAAGAGAAGAGAAGAGAAGAGAAGAGAAGAGAAGAGAAGAGAAGAGAAGAGAAGAGAAGAGAGAAGACATCATCATCCTATCATTCTATCCTTCTATTATTCTGTGGTCTTCTGGGAGGCATGACCAGCCTGTGGGCCGAGGAGCCAGGTCTTGCTCAAATGCTCAGGGAACAGCCAATCGCCAGTGTTGGGGTCAGGAAGGAATTTTCCCCCGGGGCAGACTGGCCCTGGTCCCCGGGGTTTTTTTGCCTTCCTCTGCAGCATTGAGCATGACCACCTGTCAGAGCTCCTCTGGGCCCTTTTGGCTCGGTTCATGCCCACTGCTCTTGCCCTCCAAGGCACCACTCGTGCCCTGGCTTTCTCGGGTTCTTTCTCCCAGGGCAAGTTTGCAGCAGGAGCCAGCTCTCCTCCTTCTCCTTCTTCTATTAAAAATTGTAATTTTAATAAAATAAATATTAAAAAAAAAAAAAATTCTATTTCCAGTTGTATCCTTTGTGTATGTGTCCCCAAAACTGTTTTTGGATCTAAAACCTCTCTGGCATTTCAGTCGAACAGTCACATCTTTATTGGACTCCTTGTGAGCGTACAGAACAGAGCAGCACAGCACAGCACAGCATGGTTGTGCTCAGTAGCTGTGCCTGGAGCACGATGAGCTCTGAGCCAGGCCTGAGGACTCCATCCAGGAGAGCCGCTCTCTGCAGGGCAGGGCCCAGGCCCGTCCAGGAGATGGGGCAGAGACAGGCACACACACCTACAACATGGCTCAGGCAGGCACCAGAGGTCCCAGGCTGAGCTGAGACACGGCCCCTGGGCCCCTGCAGGAGATGGTCCCCAGGGAGGCCGGTCCCAGCCACTGAGGCCTTTGAGCACCCCAAGACCCTGTAGACACGGATGGCTGGCAGCTTTGGAGACTGAGTCTTGGCCCAGATGGACCTTCTCTCTGATCAGGACTTTTGTTCTCAGATTCTTTTGTTTAGGTACGTTTTTACCAAAGCAAAGATCTCGGCATTACTAAAAAGGAGAACAAGGAGAAAAAGAAATCCATGTCACACACCACACACTATCCCATGTGTGTGTGAGTTTTGACGCAAATGTCCAAAATGGCAGTAGCTTCCTTACTCTTTCAGTACTCCAAAGAGTATCTCTTAAAGGCTTTCCAGAAGTTCTGAACCTCTTCCCACCAATCAAGGTAGGCAAATAACTCCGAGAAAGGTGCAAGTCACACAGGAGGTGTGGAAGGTTTACCCTGCGGCTGAAGTGCATTTTGCATCCCCTGTACAGATGGCCAACGGTGGATCTTGCTTTGGGTAGAAAAGGAAACATGACTGCAGTAGCAGCAATGGACTCTTTTTGCTCATTTGGGAAGCGTCATCATTTGCCTGGCTGTGCTTTGGGAATGGATTCAAAGCGAGTCTTATTTCCATGGCGGTCTGTTGGCACTGTCCAGCGCAGCATATGGCTCTGGTCACACTGGGGATTTTCTCCACGCTGCAGTGGTTGAAACCATCCTGTTATCCCCTCAGAAAAGGCTTTGTGAGCCTGGTCCTCCTCGCTGTGGGGCCTCATGGACATCAGCTCTGGTGCAGAGAGGGGACAGCTACCAGGGCTCTTCTCTTGGTTGCAGGGCTGGTTTCTGCCATGACTGGAGAGAAGAGCAGGAGCTTTGTCCTGGAGAGCCAAAGGGCAGAGAAGGCATCAGGGACCGCCAGCAGCTGTGCCCAGCACGTGGCCACCAAGGGCAGGGACAGCCCCCTGGAACTCCTGGGCACCGGGACTGCCTTGGGGCCAGCACCTCAAAGGCTTCCTGCAAAGGGTGCTGGGTGGGGCTGTGGTGGGGGGGCTTTGCAGCTTCCCCCTGCTAGGGAAAGGAGGAGAAAGGGAAGAAGGGAAGTGAGGTATAGTTCAGCTGTAAGTGACCTATAATGACCATCTAGTCCCACTGCATGACCAATTCAAGGCTGATCTAAAGTTAAAACAGGGTAGTAAGTGCATTGGCCAAATGCCTCTTGAATGCTGAGGCTTGGGGCATCAACCAGCTGTCACAGAATCACAGAATGGTTGGGCTTGAAAGGGACCTCTGGAGATCATCTAGCCCAACCCACCTGCTAAAGCAGGTTCGCCCAGAGCAGATGGCACAGGAAGGTGTCCAGGCGGGTTTTGAATGTCTCCAGAGGAGGACACTCCACAACCTCTCTGGACAGCCTGTTCCAGTGCTCAGGCACCCTCACAGTAAAGAGGTTTTTCCTAATATTCAGATGGGACCTCCTATGCTGTGCCCGTTGCCCCTCATCCTATCGTTCCGAAGGCTGTTCCAGTATTTGACCACACTCTCAGTAGAGGGTCAAGTCTGAACTTCCTCTGACCCAGGTTTGCACCATTCACACATGTCCTGTCACTGGATACCAGGGACAAGAGACCAGCACTTCCCTATACACTTCCCTCCTCAGGAACCTTTAGAGGGCAATGAGCTTGCTCATCAGCTTCCTTCTCTCCAAACCTGAGAAATCCAGATTGCTCAGCCACTCCTCAGAGGACATGCCTTCCGGTCGGTCACCAGCTTTGTTGCTCTCTGGACACATTGGAATACTTCAACATCCTCGTCAAATCGTGGGGCCCAGAACTGCACACAGCACTCAAGGTGAGGCCACAGCAACTCTGAATACAGCAGGATAATCACCTCCTTTGAGCGGTTGGTTCTGCTCTGTCTGATGTACCCCAGGATGGGATTTGCACTCTTGGCTGCCAGGGCACACACTGCTGACTCTTGTTGAGCCTCCTGTCAACCAGCGCCCCAAGGCTCCTTTCTGCAGGGCTGCTCTCCAGCCAATCCTCTCCCCATTTAGACTTGTGCTTGGCATTACTTTATCCCAGGTGCAGAATCCGGCATGTGGACTTGTTAGATTTTATGCCGTTGATTATTGCCTAATGCTCCAATCTATCTAGATCGTTCTGCAAGGCTCCTTGTCCCTCAGGATAATCATCAGCACCTACGAGGATGGTATGATCAGAAAATTTGCTAATGGTGCATTAATTTCCTGCATCCAGATTATTGATAAAAATATTGGACAGACCTGGCCCTAGGACTGAGTCCTAAGGAACATCACTGGTGGCTTCCGTGAAGAATTTTTTCCTCATATCTAATGTAAACCTCTCCGTGTGCAACTTGAGGCCATTTCCTCTTGTCCTATCACTTGCTACTTGGGACAAGAGACCAACACCCTCCATGATAAAACCTCCTTTCAGGCAGTTGTAGAGAGTAATAAGGTCTCCCCTCAGCCTCCTGTTCTCAAGGCTGAACAGCCCCAGCTCCCTCAACCGTTCCTCGTCAGACTGGTGCTCCAGACCCTTCATTAACCTTGTCACCTCCTCTGAACTCTCTCCAGCACCTCAATGTCTTCCTTGCCGTGAGGGGCCTAAAACTGACCCCAGGATTCAAGGTGCAGCCTCACCAGTGCCCAGTACAAAGGGCTGATCACTTCTCCAGTCCTGCTAAAGCTCTGATTGAATCAAGGCTTGAACACCTTGGTGTGGCCCAGTTGGTGACAGGCTGGACTGCAGACTCCTGAGGTCCCTTCAACCTCAGTTCTCTCATGATCCCATTGTGATGTTGGGCTCTGTTTCAGACTGGAGCAGAGCAGGTGATGATGGGGCAGGATCCACCTGTGCTGTTGGTGACCATCTAAACCAACATCTCAGCCAGGGAACCAGCCAACACCTCAGTGTGACTCGCTCTGGGCAACGTGTGAGGAGTCCTGGGCAGGGAAGGTTCAGAGGGCATGGGGCGCTGTGCAAGACACAACATGATCTTGGCTTCATGCCTGCAGGCCCATCAGATGTCAGTTAATGTCAATGAAAATTAAAATAAGAGGAACTGAAGACAAAGATCCAAAGCAGAGGATGGTGTCAACATATTTCTATTTATCTATCTATCTATCTATCTATCTATCTATTTATTTTTCTATTTATTTATTTATTTTTCTATTTATTTATTTATTTTTCTATTTATTTTAAGGTCCTTTTAGGGGAGTTTCTTTTCTTCGAAAAGGAAAGAGTTCTCCAGAACTGGGCATGGGTTTAGGACACAAATGTCTTCAGCTCCAGGGACACAAACACCTGGTGCCAGTGTAGATGCCCCGGGAACCCCTGCCCAGGCTCCACCTGCACTGCAAGGTGCTCTGGTCTCCCCAGGTCCTGTGTGAGAGATGCCAATCCCAGGCCAGCACCTCAGGTACACTGGGGCCCTAAAATGGCCCTGGCTGTTTATGGTGAGACAGCTGATGAAAGATGTACTAAGGGAAGGAGAAGAAATACTGGCCTTCCCCTGTACTTCTATTACCAGCACTCTATGATTTCATCTCCCTCGTCATTCAGGAGTTCCCACCTCTCCTGATTAAATGTCCCTGCCCAAGGACAACTTTCCAGCACTGTCTGGACGTTTGCCCTTCCCAGTGCTCTCAGGTTTCTCCTCCACTTGCTCTTTGGTCATTCAGTGGCCTCTCAACTGTCTGGTTTCTGCTTTGAGCTTCAGGGAGTTACAAACTTGCCCCATTCTTCAGAGTTCTAATTAACATGGCAGTCAACACGTTCATTGTGTTTATTTCTATCCTCTCCTACCTCTCTGTCTAAACCAGTTCTTGTGTGGGTGTCCCTTGTGGATGCTGGACCTCATCAGATCCAGCTTACACACACAGCTGAGGAAAGTGTTTTGCTGTTTATTAAACTGATGTGGGAAAAGTGATGCAATCTCTGGTGGCCAATGAGGGAACCGGCAGACTGGGGGTGGGGGTGAGGAGCCAGGTTGTCCATACAGTGTCCAGCCTCAAGGACTGTTCTCCTGCCTGTCCAGATGTCTTCAGGAGACCCTCGGGATCAATGTCCAGTGTAGAATGCTGCTGTCGCTTCTTCTATACACTGGAAAATGATAGAAAACACCCTGGAAAGAAAAAACCCTCCTTTATGAAATCTTCTTTGAAACATTCATCAGCAAGTGTCCCATTGAAACCTCACCAGTTAGTTCTACATGTCTGGAAGATGTGAAGGAAATTACAGAAAGAAACATAGCTCGTTAGGGCTTTCTGTGTTTTAATGAGCCCCGTGGCGTATTTGGTGCTGAGTCCATGAACCTCAGATGCCAAGGACAGACTGAAGAATCTGCTCAAGAAGTCCAAGCCAGAACAAACTCCAAAGTACCTTGAAGCATTAATGGGCCCCACTGAGGGCTGTTACTGACAAAGCCTCCCCAGGGACTCGTTAGAGCAGATAATTGGAGGCTGTGATTGCATCAGGAAAAGGCAAAGTGCAGCAGCTCTGATGCTGAGAAAGCCCTTGGCTTGTCTGATGAAGGACAATGGCCAAGCCTTGAGCCCCTGCCCCTGGGAAGGGAGATCCTGTCCCTCACGTGTGGCTCAGGTTCTTCCTGGGGCTGTGGGGAGCGCGATGCCCAGTGCAGGACAATGGTGTGACACTCCCTGGGGATGCAAGGAGGCAATGGGGTGCCATGGCCATGACAACCATGTGTCTCCTCTAAGACCTCACTGGCAGGGACATCAGCCATAGCCAAGGGGACAAAGACATTGGCTCTTTCAGGGACATCCAGCCTTGCCAGTGCCCTTGGCCATCTCCACCACAGTCCATCCTGCACTGTCCCAGGCCTGTGGCTGTTTCCCCACAGGCTACAGACACCCCATGTGCTTCCCCACCTTGTTCTCAGCCCACTGTGTCCCCACCTGTGCTGCTGTCTCTCCATCCTCACCAGCTGTTCTTGAAACACAAAGTCATGGCTGATCCAGAGTTCTTCTGAATGACCACAGCACTGCACTCAGAATGACGTTTCTTTATCCTGAGCTCCACTCTGGACCTCCAGAGCTGCAGTTTCTGATGGTTTTCCTTTCTCGTGCTGTTTCCCACTACAAAAAAAAAAAAAAAAAAAAAAAAGTGCCATCATCTTGGAAAGTGATTTTCAAGAGTTCTAGAGCCACTACTATTCTTACCTGTCAATGTTCTACCCCAGCCAGCAACTAAGACCACAATAGCTGCTCACGTAGTCCCCGAACCTATTAAGTGCGATACAGAAGATAACTGAAGGGAAGGGAGAAACCTGTGGGTTCAGAAAAGGCACTTTAATAAGATAATAAAAATAGTATAGTATAATATACTACTACTATGTATATAATAAATTGAAATTAAAATAAAAAACTAAAATGAAATATAAAAAAAATAAATTAATTTAAATTAAGAAAATACACTCTGTGCATTCCCTCATGTAACTCCAGTCACACAGAACAGCCAGTCCTGGAGAAGGGAGCACCTTGGTCCCAAACAACCAATCCCAGCAAGACAGAGCAAAACGGCCCAAGGGCCAACTGCAAAATGGCAGAACAGCAAAAAACTCACTCAAAACTCCCAACAGAACGCAACTTCCAAACTAAACTAACCAAAGTACCTGGCAGATCTGAACTAACGAAAATAACCAGCCAGAAATGTCAGCTCCAGCTTTATACTGAGCATGACTCTAATTGTAGCTGTGGGAATATAAGGGAAGATTGGCAAGAAGGAGATTTGTAAATACACTTAAGTGATTGTACCCAGAGTTTAGAAAACACAAATCACACTAACTTAGGTTTAGCCTTGTGTGCTTCACAAGTTGAACCTCTGTCTTTATAGAACATAGACTTGTGAAATCTTAAAGGCACCTCCTCAAACATCCTTGAAATTCCTGTTCTACTCAATGACAGGAAGATGTGCCACGGGAGGGTCAGGTTGGACATGAGGGAGAGGTTCTTCCCCCAGAGGTGCTGGACACTGAACAGGCTCCCCAGGGAGGAGTCACGGCCCCAACCTGACAGTGTTCAAGAAGAGATTGGACAACGTCCTCAGACACACGGGGTGACCTGTGGGGTGTCCTGTGCAGGGACAGGAGTTGGACTCCATGATCCTTGTGGGTCCTTCCAACTCAGGACATTCTAAGATTCTATGAAATACTAGGTCAAAAGTCCATGTTTTCATTGTACAGATGAGATGTAAACACACGGCTCAGGGCTCTTCCTGGGACCGTGGGATGTGGGTGTGCAAGGCCCAGGGAAGGACAACACTGGGACAACAACTTCCAGCTTCCCCATGGGGCTGCAAGGAGGCACCGAGGCCCCAGTGCCATGAGGACAACATGTCTTGTCCTGGGCCTCAGTGGCAGAGACAACTGCCCTGGCCAAGGAGACACAGACCTGGGTTCTGTGGGTCCCTTCCAGCCTTACAGCGCCCTTTGCCATCTCCACCACAGGCTGTTCTACATGGTGCTACCCCTGCCCCTCTTTCCCTGCAGGCTGCAGACACCCATCTCGCTTCCCCACCTGCTCTCACCCCAGCATTTCTGCACCTTCACTGCTGTGTCTGCACCCTCACTGGCTGCCCTTTGGCACACAAACCATGGGCTGATCCAGCTCCCTCTGGGTCACCTCTTGCCCCACAGCACTGCTCTTACAGTGACATTTTTTCTTCCTGATATCCAGTCTCCACTTCCCCATCTGCACTTGGTGGCTTTAGTTTTTTTTCTCTGCTGCTTTTTCCCACTACTTTGGAAGCTTTACCATCTCAGAAAATGCCCATCAAGCAGAGATCCCAACCTGTTATTCTTCATGTGGTCTTGCACTTGACCAGAGAGAAGTAATCTCACCATGATCTCCTAAATCCCATGAGTCCTGCTGGCCTTTCAGCTTCTCTGATACACACGACCATGTCCCTGCTGCTGTCCCGTCATGTTCTCAGGTGTGATGGATGTGACAACCTGTCTCCAAGATCTCTTCCTGGGTAGGATCTGTCATACTTAGGCTGAGGTTCTTTCCCAGCCGTGTCCCCGCTGCTGGGCTGTCACCACCAGACACAGAACTGACCCCACTGTCCCCTTCACAGCCACAGGATTCTGACTGGATTATGAGTGTCTGAGACACAACTGAACTCATAATACCGTAACTATCCATCACCTTTTTTATGGCCCAGGACCCGATCAGATAAAAGTATACTCGTTTTATCAAATTTATCAAATATATTCCCTACTAGAGATTTGAGTTGAAAAACACTCTTCAGAGCAACTGCTGGTTTTTTGTTGACAACATTTAGAACTCCTTTTCTCTCTTTTATTCTTTTTATTCTTCCTCTGCCTATTCTGCCTCCAAAATCCTCTCCAAGGGAAAGACTCATTGAATCGCAGAATAACTTGAGGTTTGAAGAAAGCCCTTGTCTCACTTGTCTCACTGTCCTGCTCCAGGCAGGGTGAACCAGGCGAGGTTGTTCAAGGGTTCCTCACAACTATGCCTCACCACAGAGAAGCTGAATGTGCACTCGTCACATCATAGAGAGGGAGAATAAAGACGTTTAACAGTGTTGGTCCAAGTGCTGGTCACTGAGGGATGATACTAGTAACTGGCTGCACGGAGGGCTTTGTACCGCTGATGACATTTGGCTTGATTGTCCAGCCAACTTCCCACCCAGCTTCCAATTCTCCAGCCCAGAGATCACTGATCTGGCTACTAGGACACCAAGGAACACCATGTCTGTGACCCTGCAAAATTCTGGGTATGGCGGTAGGTTGACCAGCTATTAATTCTCCTTCATGCTTTTCATGCAGATGGGTTTGATATCTGCCTTTTCCAAGACCTCAGTAACCCTCTAACCACTTTGTCTTACTTTTGAGAGCACAACCCAGAATCACAGGCAAGGGTGACAGCAGACTGGAGCACTTGCAATGAGCCTGTCCCAGCAGCTGAGATGAATCTCACTGGGACACTGAGGTTTGTTCCTGGAGTCACACACAGAAATGCCAGGGTTCCATCAGGCATCAATATCTCAGCTGGTCTCAGGACTCCTTGTGCACCCAGGGATGCTCAGAGACAGTCTGTCCCTTTTACACAGAGAGGCAGAAGTCACATTGTCCCTCTGGCCTCCCGTTGCCACTCCAAAGGGGTGGGAGACACCTCAGCTATGGTGTGTCACCTTGCTCTGCACTGATCTGAGATGTCCCACATCATGAGGAATGGACACGGGGAGCTCAATTAAGGAAGCACAACCCAGTGCTGCATTCAGGCAGTTTCCCGTGGGGTGTTACTTCCAACAGGAAGTGACCTCAGGACCTTGTGTGTGCCACAGGTTTTCATGGAACCCCAAGGAACAGTTGATGATGTTTGTGCTCACTCATGTTCATGTCACACAGTATCACAGTATCACAGTATGTTTGGGATTGGAAGGAACCTCATAAGATCATCTAGTCCAATCACCCTGCTGGAGCAGGAACGCCCAGGTGAGGTCGCACAGGAACATGTCCAGGCGGGTTTTGAATGTCTGCAGAGAAGGAGACTCCACAACCCCCCTGGGCATCCTGTTCCAGTGTTCTGTCACCCTTACTGAGAAGAAGTTTCTTCTCAAATTTAAGCGGAACCTCTTGTGTTCCAGCTTGATCCCATTACCCCTTGTCCTATCATTGTTTGCCACCGAGAAGAGCCTGGCCCCATCCTTGTGGCACCCACCCTTTATATATTTATATAACATTAATAAGGTCACCCCTCAGTATCCTCTTCTCCAAACTAAAAGAGACCCAGCTCCCTCAGCCTTTCTTCATAAGGGAGGTGCTCCACTCCCTTCAGCATCTTCGTTGCCCTACGCTGGACCCTCTCCAGCAGTTCCCTGTCCTTCTGGAACTGAGGAACCCAGAACTGGACTCAGTATTCCAGATGGGGTCTCACCAGGGCGGAGTAGAGGGGAAGGAGGACCTCCCTCGATCTACTAACCACCCCCCTCCTAATACACCCCAGGATGCCATTGGCCTTCCTGGCCACAAGGGCCCAGTGCTGGCTCATGGTCATGTCACCTCACATACATGATGTGCATGCTCACATCTCATCTGTACAAAGCAAACCCAGACTGCTGAACTACTCATTCAGTGTCCATCCATGGAGGGAAGTACAACCTCTGTGGGTGAGAGGCCAGTGCTGGAAATGGAGGTTGTGAGGGGCCCGTCCATGACGATGCCCTGGGGCAGATTCTGTGGGGTGTCCAGTGCACAGGGGCACAGCCCAGCCCCTGCTCTGCTGGTCCTGCAGGTCTCTGGCAGGAGCCTGGCTGTGAGAGGACACTGCTGTGTGCCAGCCCTGCACACACACACTGCTCAGCTGTACAATGGTGTTTAATCTGTGGGTGACTTTTGTAGGAATATGCTTGAGAGAAACTTTGCAAGAAGATATAAACCATCATGCCCTGCCCTGAGGAGATCACCTTTCTATCTGGAAAGGCTGTTCTGAGTCCAGCTCTGTCACAGCAGTGCCCATTGCCTGTCCCTGCCTGCGCCCACAGCACTGACACACAGCAGGACGGTGACCAAGCTGCCAGAGCACTCAGGCCTTGCACCAACACCAGGGATGAGAAGGAGAGTGTGGGAGTGGAACCAGAACAGCTCTGGAAGAACAAGCGCTGCTGCTCCCTTGCAGGGCTGCTAGGATGGACTCTTTTCCCTTCCACCCATGTACACAGGAACTGTCCCTGCAGCTCCAAAAGGCCTTTATTTTGTTTAAATATACACAGATCAAGGCTCGTCATTTACACAACCAGTGGTTATAAAATAAAGGCACACAGTGATTTAGAAAGGGGATGACAACATTATCACAACAAAACCAATGTCAATAACAACAGAAAACAGAGATGAGAGGCAGAACCTGTAACTAGTCACATTAAAACTGCTAAGTAGAAGCAGATGGGCAATTTATTGCTTCAGGAAACACTAAGATACGAGTTTCCACAGAGCATCCTTGAGCTCCTGGTTCCTCATGCTGTAGATGAGGGGGTTCACTGCTGGAGGAACCACAGAGTACAGAACAGACACCACCAGATCCAGGGATGGGGAAGAGATGGAGGGGGGCTTCAGGTAGGCAAACATGGCAGTGCTGAGGAACAGGGAGACCACGGCCAGGTGAGGGAGGCAGGTGGAAAAGGCTTTGTGCCGTCCCTGCTCAGAGGGGATCCTCAGCACGGCCATCAAGATCTGCACATAGGACACCACAATGAACACAAAACACCCAAATACTACCGAGAAACTTATCACAATAAGGCGAATCTCCCTGAGGTAAGAGTGTGAGCAGGAGAGCTTGAGGATCTGGGGGATTTCACAGAAGAACTGGCCCAGGGCATTGCCCTTGCACAGGGGCAGTGAAAATGTATTGGCCGTGTGCAGCAGAGCACTGAGAAACCCAGTGGCCCAGGCAGCTGCTGCCATGTGGACACAAGCTCTGCTGCCCAGGAGGGTCCCGTAGTGCAGGGGTTTGCAGATGGCAACATAGCGGTCGTAAGACATGACTGTGAGCATAGAATACTCTGCTGTGATCAAGAAGGCAAATGAAAAGAGCTGTGCAGCACATCCTGTGTAGGAGATGGCCCTGGTGTCCCAGAGGGAATTCACCATGGATTTGGGGACAGTGGTGGAGATGCAGCCCAGGTCCAGAAGGGCGAGGTTGAGCAGGAAGAAGTACATGGGGGTGTGGAGGTGCTGGTCCCAGGCTATGGTGGTGATGATGAGGCCGTTGCCCAGGAGGGCAGCCAGGTAGATGCCCAGGAAGAGCCAGAAGTGCAAGAGCTGCAGCTCCCGTGTGTCTGTGAACGGCAGGAGGAGGAACTGGGTGATGGAGCTGCTGTTGGACATTTGCTTTTCCTGAGCATGGGGCGCTGTAATGAGGAAAAAAAGAAGTGCCTGTGGGTCAGTGCAGAGTGAGGGCAGCTGCTCTGTCCCTCTGTCTTGCTCCAGCTGTCCAGCTGACCTTTCTGAGATGGGGGCTGATCACACTCCCATGTTACCCTGAAAAGCCACCAGGCACTGCTGAGAGCAGAGGGATCCACCTCAGACCATGACAGGTCTCACCCTTTCCTAAGGTCTCAGCACCCAACGTTTACCCCAGTGCACACACAGCTCATTCCCCAGCCCCACAAACTGCATTGCCCACAGCCCACAGGTCAGAGCAAAGCTGGGACACGTGTGCCCATGGACACACCTGCAGGAAAGGACCCACAAGATCAGGCTGTGACTCTGCAGCTGAAACTGCCATCCCCAGAGAGCCTGACAGCAAGAACAAGATCCCAACAGCAGTGACCCAGAGCAGGGGAGCAAGAAGGAAAATGCGGTGAGGGTGGGTGTGAGAGAGGCCAGGGCAGAGGCAGCCGGGCACTCAGACAGCGTCACCCTTCCCCAGCTGTGCAGCACCTCCCAGACACCAACACTGCCGGGCAGCTGCTCTCAGCCCCTGTGCTCTGCAGAGGAACTGGAGCTCTGGCTGCACAGGAGCTGCTTCATGCCTTGGAGCCCCCGGCCCTGAGGGCAGAGGCTTTGCTGGGTGGGACAGGAGGCCAGGGGGCTGCTCACAGGAGGGATCTGCACTGCAGGGGGTCACAGGGACTTTTCTCTGTTCTCCCTCCCATAACCATTCCGGGTTTGGTTTCCTCTCATTTCTGATCATTTCCCTGCTGCATGGAGATTCTCCCCTGGGAGGTGTTTCCCTGTCCATGTCTCTTCCCTGTCAGTGCTCACAGACCATCCCACCCTCTGTGCCCTCCCCCTGGCCCTACAGATCCTGCCTGTTCACAGGGCACTGCCTGGGGGCATCTTCCTGTTTGCAGGCTGGAAAACAGGACAGGTCAGACTAAGGCTGACGGGTCCAGCCAAGGTGATGCAGGTGCTGTGCACAGGCAGAGGGGAGGTGAAGGGATGTCATGAGCCTTCTGGCAGATGTACTGATCACTCAGAGTTGCAGTTCAGGAGTCTCAGTGACTTGTTGAAGCATGAGAGCTCATTTTCATTTTATCCTTTCCTGCACCCCCCACCCCTTGGGAGAGGAAACTGAAAAGACAGGCTCAGGAAAGCTCCTTATCTGTCTGGAAATCCTTGCATTGATCTTCTCCTTGAGGCATCCACTTGGAAAAATCCTGCCGGTGATCTGGAGCTGTGAGCAGCCCTGACCCACACAGCACCCTCTCCACAGCAGAAGCACCTTTCCTGCCCGATAGGGTTTGCTCCTTCCCCCCACATCTTCTCCCCTCAGTGTTGTTGGGATCTCCCGGGCAGGCTGAGCGCTGACCCTGGCAGGCGGCAGAGTCCCTGCCCGGCACAGCCCTGGGGTGCAGGGACCCTGCTCTGCAGGACAGCCCTGGGCACCCCTGCCTGCACATTTCCATTTACACCCCACAGCCACCCTGGGGAGAACGCAGCATTCACGTCTTGTCACTCTGACAGTGCAGAAGGCAATCCCTGCTCTGCAGCACATCCTCTCCTCTGATCAGAGAACCTCTGAGAGCTGTACTTACATCTCTCGCAGGCTCTGCAATGTGACAGCTTTCTGAGATCCTACCATGATTTGCAGATGAAATGACCTGTAGCCACAGGCTTTATATCTCTGAAGATTTCTCTCCAAGTGACATCTCAGCATCCTCCCACCCCAGGTTGTGTTTCCTTCTCTCTGCCCAGCTCCTGTGCCCTCGGTGCTGCAGGCAGAGCCCTCAGCCCTGCTGCGTGTGCAGAGGAGCTGCTCCTGGGCAGAGCTGTCTCTCTGCAGCGCTGCCGCTGCCATGAGCTCCCTGTGTCCCAGGAGCCCAGCCCAGCTCAGCAGCACAGGAGCAGCCCATGATGTCCCTTTCTCTGTCCCCTCTGGGCTCCTCCAGGTGTCCTTGGGGCTTCAGGAGCACATCCTTTGAAACAACCTGAAGTAATCAGTGATGTTGATTCTCTCTCCTCTTCAGAGACACTTCTTGCCAGCATTGTATTTTTCATTTTAAAAAATAAATCGGTATGACAATCATCTTTCTTGTCCCATCATTAGACAGGACACCAGGAATGTTACAGCAAAGGATCTAATTTCTCCAGGCTAGGGGAGGAATATCTTCAGTTGAATGAACTTAGGCATTTCATTCTGGTTTTACACTCCTCGGTCTAGAGAGACATTCATCAGTCTTTGGCCATGTCATGTCTGTGCTCTGATTCAAAGCCTTTGCACACATGGGCTCTTGGACACTTGGTACCAGGTTTCTTGTGGCAGGTCAGAGCTGGGCTGGTGCCACAGCTGGGGTGGCTCAGCCCAGATGTGAGGCAATGTCCTCAGCCAGGGACCTGACTGGGGAGCTGGAGCTGTCAGTGCTGCAGACAGAGCTGTGACACGGATGGAATGAACTGCCAGGCAGGGTGGCAGGAGTGAGTTCATCTGGTCTCAAGGACAGCAGCCTCCAAGCACAGCAACAGTCCAGATCAAAGCTCAGTCCAGACCTGTAAGGCAATTCAAGGGCCCCATAATGAGCTGTTACTACTGCAGGAACAGTTAAAGGACAAACAAAGACCCTGTGTGGTGACTGATGAATTTAATAAGGGAAAGAGGTGAGAATCCCTGTGTTCTCTTGTCCTCCCTCTTCCCCAGCCATGTGTCCCAGGCCTCTGTGGCTGGAGACAGAAAATACAGAGGTGGATGTGGATCAAGTCATGGGTGACTGGAACTAACACAATCCTCTCCAGTCTATGGGACAGCAGGGGCAGCATCCCAGGAGCTGCGACAGCAGGACGGTGTCACAGTGAGGCCACTCTCCATCATCTGTGAAAGCTCATGGAGACTGGGGGGACTCCCTGACCACTGGCAGCTCTCACACAGTGTGTGCACTTTTCAAAATGGCCAGTGGGTGAGCAGGGGAACTAAGGGCTGTGCCCCAGAGCATGTCCACTGGGACCCCATTTCTGGGTGTCTGGAAGAGAAGGTGACGGGGTTTGCCCAGGGCAGGTTGTGTCTGTCCATCCTCTTTGCTTTCTGTGAGGAAAGGACAGGGTTGTGGATGTGGAGAGAACATTGGTGGTCTGTTACCTGGAAGTCAGCAAGACATTCAGTGTCATCCCCTGCAATATTCTTGTGTCCAAGGCAGTAAATTCTGGTCTGTGTCAGTGTGTAAGTAGATGAGTAAAAACAATCTGGATGGTTGGGCTTGGAAAGGTGCTGTAGAAAGGGAGAAACTTTCCAGTCCTGAGGACAGTCCAGCACTGGAAGCTGTTTCCCAGGAGTGCGCACCCACTCTGTCCCAGAAAGTGACCAAGATGTGTTTGGATCAAGCCCTGAGCAATCTGGTCTGACCCTGCTGTGAGCAGGAGGTTGGTCAAGACATGTCCTGAGCTCCCTTGGAGCCTGAATGACGCTGTCCTTCCTTCTCCTTTATGTTTTCAATTTAGAGAAAGCTCTCAGGTTCTCCCTGACCACAGGAATAATTCACAGAGGGTCCAGAGCTGCTTTACAAGGGCCGCCAAATGGCCCTGACCACATCTTGTGCATCCCTTTCCATATGTCCCCACCCAGTGTCTTATTTTTCGCTGTCTTATACCCTTTACGAATTAACAGCCCATCTTGCTAATCCTTCCATAGCAGGTTGTTCAAGAGGTGTCAGCATCCATTTACAGAGTCTGCACATCAGCCAGGCAGCAAAGCCATCGTTACAGAAATGCAGACGAGACACTTGACCAGCTCCTTGCACCCAGATATCAGCGTGACATGTCTGCTGAGATTCCCGGGAACACCTGAGCTGTAAAAGCAGAGCATGTGAGTCCTGGTTGGGTATCCTGGCTTGTCTCCTGACCCATGTGGTGCTTCAGGCTGTGAAGAGAATCAAAACCAGCCATTGGACTGGGGCAGTTCCATTTTACACGTGTCACACGGGGCAGATGAAGGGAGCTCAGAACTCCAGACTCTGCTGCACGGTTGGGACTGCAGAGACTGGAAATGCAGGTGACAGTGTGTGTCAGTGCACACACATAAAGATTCTGGCTTCCTTTGGGCCTTTGCACTGACCTGGGATCTGTTCCTTGGCCTTCTTTGTCTCAAAAGTAAACTGTTCTCCTATGCAACCTCTATCACACCACGTAAGAAATAATTAAAAGGTAGAAAAATAATGAAAGAAACACAATTTGGGAGTAATTCTGTCTAAGAGGTGTACTCTTTAAATGATTAAAACAAAAAACAAGTGAGAGAAAAAGCATGTTCTAAAAACTTATTCCAAGACACAACTGCTCAGGTGTAGTAGATGCTTAGAAAAGCAAGAATGACTGTTAGGAATGAAATTAAAGAGCTTTAGTTCATCCTCATCATCAGTGAGAATAAGGAGTTCCCTGTTACTGTTACTAGTGCCAGCACCACTGTTCACAAACATCCTTCAGAGCATCTCCATTGTTCCTGGGCTCCAAAGCTCATCCTGCTCAGAGTTTGACAGGATTGCTGCAAACCCCTGTGACCCAAATCTCTACAACTGTCTCTGCTCAACAGCCTTTTACCCCAGGAAGGGGAAAACTGCCAATGCAGGCACCAACCCAGTGCCCAACCTGCCTGGAGAGCCAGGACAGTTGTGCCACACAACAGCCGCCTCTGAGAGAAGCTGGAGGTGATGGGATTGAAACGGTTTCAACCCAAATCAGAGAATCAGAGAATCATTTAGGCTGGAAAAGAGCCTTAAGAACATGCAGTCCAACCGTAAATCAAACACTGCCCAGTCCATCACTAAACCATGTCCCAAAGTGCCACATCTCCACGTCTTTAAAACACCTCCAGCAATGGAAGCTCAATCCTGAGCTGGCAGGACACCACTGGCTGCAGTTGGACATAAGATACTGGTCATGGCTGTGAGTTCAGCCCTCGCTGGCAGAATGTCTCACACCCTCACTGAGGAGGGCAGGGGGCTGGGAGATGGGAGCACGTTTCAGTTTCCAGATCCCAGCACAGAGCCCAAACCATCCTGCCCTTGGACTCTGGATCCCATTTCCTGAGATGCAAAGCTCGTTGGGCTTCTGTGGGTAATCATGTTAAAAGGCATGAATAATCCTTCAATTGTTTGTGTAACATGTCTAGGAATGTCAGTCGTATATGCTTATATTTACATATCTGTAAAATAGTACACTGCATCTGTGGTCACCCCTCTGGCAATGACAATTAAATAGGTATTTGCACTATAAGGCTCCATACCTCATCCACAAGCACACTTCTAAGTGGTTCAGATGAAGGGTGTCTGGCAAACGTCACCCTTTGTTTCCCCAGGTGGTGGACACTGCTCATGTGCCTCTGCAGAGAGTGGCAGGAGCTGGATCCCCTTCTCGGGACAGACTCCTTCCAGGAGAGACACAGACACAGGGGGAACTCATCAGGGCTTTACGGCATTTCACTGGGCATCAGTTTGACATATTGGGTGCTGTCCTGTGACTGCCCTTTCTGCACAAATGATCATACAAACACAACCATTTAGTGAGACATGGTCATAAAGGGGCTGTTATGGACAAGAAAGCTCATCATGAACTCTGGAGAGAGCGAGGAAGCTCATAATAAGCACCAGGAAGAACCAAGAATCTCGAGGCCTCTTCTGAAGAGCAGGACCCATGAGCAGCCGTGATTGGCCATTGTAGGTGTGGGAGAGGGTCAGGGCATGTCAGGGAGAAGCAATGAGATGGCTGATGGCTTCAGTGAACCCTTCCAGCCATGTCTGAGCCCAGAAATGGAAAGCAGTTGATGTCTGCAGGTGGAGGAGGAACATGAGGAAGATTTTCCTGGGAACAGGGAAGGAAGAAAGGACTCTCTTGGGCTAATCATGTATGGCAGTGCCATTTGCATGCTGTGGGCATGGCTGTGCCTGGGAGATGGGGAACGGCTGCTGCTGGGGTGGCTGTGCTCAGTCATGGCCCATGAGCTGACCCTGCTCTGCTCCTCTCTTACACTGCCCACACTTGGATGGTCCTCAGGAATCATCCATGAGCCTGGTGGATCCATGAACCTCCTGGAGTGATGGGGATGGATCCAAATAGGGGATTCAAGCAAGTGTGGGATTGGGACATTGAGGTGATTGGTGACCATTGCCAGGTGTATGAAAGAAGCTGGATGAGTTGTGAGGAGCTCACAGGCATTTCCAACTCCACAGAACACCAGAGCCTTGCAGTTAAAGCAACAGCACTTGACATAAACACCACCCCCAAAACACAAAACACTCACACTGACCAGAGGAAGAGCCTTGAAAAACGCTGGAGAAAGATCTACCAGGTCCCAGGGGTCAGGGCTCAGCCATTCTGGTGATGAACAAGCATCAAGGGCTGACATGGCATCAGAGCCACCTCCACATGGCCCTCACCACCTGTGACCAGTGTCTCCAAGTCTTTCCTTCACCAGCTTCCAGGGACAGGGACTTGCACTGGTTGTTTCCTTCACAGCTGTGTCACTGATGGCCCTTCATGGGGTGCAAACACCCTCAGAAACTTGGGGTTTCCTTCTGCCTTTCACTTCATTGGAGGTTTGTTCAGCTTCAGTAGCTGCAGTTCAGGATCATGGCAGCAGAGGGCTCACTAACATCCAAAATGCTCTTACAAGCCAAGGCTCTGTGCATCATTTTCCTAAAGGCTTCAAGTCTGGTGTGGATTATTAGAGAGATTTCAGGAATAGCCAAACAGAGAGCATTTCCATCATAAATAGCAATAAAGCCAAATTTCTTCTGTTTCCATCCGTGCTTGGCCTTCCCTCCCTTTCCAGAACAGGTGGTATCAGCAGACTCCAGTTCATATTAATGTTTTGCATCTCCTGATAAAGACTGAATATGTCAGAAAAGTGGGTGCCTAAATCCCCATGTGAGTGAGGAGACAGGCCAGGACACCTCAAGAGGAGTCACACTCCTCTGGACCAAGAGGTGGGTGTTCCTGGCAATCTCAGGTGCTGTGCAAAGCGATACTTGTGTTAAGGGAGCTGGTCAAGTGACCCATCTCCTGTTCTGTAACGGTGTCTGAGTTTGCTCAGCTCACCCCTGACTTGAGCCCCATCCACTGCTGGGTGTTCTCCAGACTCCTGCCCTCAGGAACAAAGTCCCAGGAGACCTTGCTGGTGAAGATGGAGGCAAAGAAGCCATGAAGAACCTCAGTCCCATCTGATTCTACTCTTATGAAGTTCAGCAGCAGGCCGACGTCCACCCTGTCTATTCTCTTACTGCAAGTGAAGCTCTGTCAGCTCATCTTGCTGCCCTTCCCGTGCAGGTATCAAGTCCAGGGCAGCTTTGTCATCATCCCCACATCCATGGACAAGGTTTCTAAATTCCTCCTTTGCAGCTTCCCCTGCTTCCACTTCCTGTGTGCTGCCTTTGTGCCCTGGAGCTCCATCAGTGCAGAGGAGCAGCCTCACAAGATAAATGCTTCTGTTCAGGGGTACTTGGAGAGATCATTCTAGTGCTTGGAGCAGGCTGTCCTGTAAGGATTATCAGATTTCCCGAGCTCCTTCAGCCTTCAGATCTAAATCCATGGCACCACTTTGCCCACCATCCCCCAGTATGTCCAAGTCTTCTCCTCTGGAGCCCACCAGCCTGTGCTCTGCTGCTGGCCTTCCTCCCTCCCCTCTAGTGCCTGGGACCCCACTGTGTCCTGGTCACAACAGCCAAGGTGGACACTGATGTTCACATCCCTCACCAGGGTTTCCTTGTTTTCCAGTTCCAGATCCAGGTGAGCATCACCCTTGTTGGCCCACCAGACAGCCATGTTAAGCAGTTGGCCCAAGATCCTCTGGAGTGTTGGCACCTGCCACTTTGAATGGTCAATGAATGCCAGGGCAATTACATTTCCACATAGGAACCTGCTCATTGACTGGTGACTTCCTTCAGTTGCCCACGGAACTGTGGGCATTTCTTCTCCGTGATCAAGTAGTTTGCAAGAAATAACACATTGTCACCTTGTACTGGGCTTACATGGCAAAGTCCTGGAAATGGGGGTGAGTGTGGGTGTGCTACAGTTGTCACCTCTCTGGGAAGACAACAGGAGTTTGACCAATGTAAGACAGAGCTGATTTCAGCTGCTCCAAGATGGACCCACTTCTTTCCAAATCTGAGCCACTCAGTGATGCTGGCAGCACCTCTGGGATATTGTATTTGAGAAAGGGTAAAAAACGCTGCACAACAGCAGGTGGGAGAGAGGAGGGAGGAGATGGGAGAGAAAAGCACTGCAGACACCAAGGTCATATCCCATAGGACCCAAGCAGGTCCCTCAGCAGGCCAAATCTTGCTCTCCTGAAATCCTGCTCTTGGCCTTGTTCTCATCTCCCAGGAGCCTCAGCTCCACTTTCCCATCCCTGACTGTTCCATCCTGACCAACTCTTTCTGGTTTGTAAGTGTGAAGTCCCACAGTGCACCTCACCTCACTGACTCCTCAGTCACCCGTGTCAGGAAGACGTTGTCAATGAGCTCCAAAACCTTACTTGTCCCCAGCCAGGAACCTGGGAGGTGTGGGACCATAGTCCTGCCCTTGGCCCTGCACAGCCCCACATCACACTGTCCCAGGAAGGGCCCTGGGCAACATGGGAGGGACAGGATCTGACTCCCCAGGGTTGGGGGTCAGGGCTTAGTCCTTAGTTAATGAAACACATCCAGGGATACTGAGCATTAGAGAGACCTTTACTTTGCTTTTCCTGACCTGTCATCTCTACCTCCAGTTTTCTGCTCTAACCAAACTCTGGGGTCTGTTCTTCATTTGTGTCCCTCAGTGGGACCCATTAATATTACAGGAAACTTTGGAGTTTGCATGTGAGTTTGACTTCCTGAGAATTTCTTCATGTTCCCCTCAGAGTCTGAGGTCCATGCAGTCAGCACCAATTCCAACAGAGGGGTCATTAAAGCGCCTTGTGCTGCTCCTGTGCTGCTGAGCTGGGCTGGGCTCCTGGGACACAGGGAGCTCATGGCAGCGGCAGCGCTGCAGAGAGACAGCTCTGCCCAGGAGCAGCTCCTCTGCACACGCAGCAGGGCTGAGGGCTCTGCCTGGGGATCTCAGGAGACGAGCAAGGCAGAGAGAGATTAAAGGTGGTCAGGACTGGGAGGATGACTGAGAGCTCACTGGAGGAGAAACCTTTGCAGCCCTTGCCATGGTAAGTCTCTGGGTGCGGGGCAGTGCAGCTTTAGCTCCTGGAGGCATCTCCTCAAACTGGCACAGGCACAGCTTGTGGGGTCTGTAAGGACGGGGCTCTTGTCAGGCCATGTTGAACAGCTGTGAAGCCGGGTGAGCACCCAGGGGTGCCCAGGGCTGTCCTGCAGAGCAGGGTCCCTGCACCCCAGGGCTGTGCCGGGCAGGGACTCTGCCGCCTGCCAGGGTCAGCGCTCAGCCTGCCCGGGAGATCCCATGGCAGCAGCTGTGGGGGGAAGGAGCGACCCCCGGCAGGGCAGGCAGGGAGCTTGTGGGGTTGAAGGGGGCTGTGTGGGACAGGGCTGCTCAGAGCTCCAGATCCCCCCACAGACATGGCAGAGGGTCCTCATGAACAACAACATTGAGAGAGAAACAGCTACCAGGAAAGGAGTCTGTTCTTTCAGTTTTCCACTCTTGGTTGGCTGGGTGTGCAGTGGGAGACGGGGATTTATTTCTCTCTTTGGAGCAGACACTGAGACCCCAGTTCTCGTTAGGACGTGTCTGAGCTGCTCCTGAGCCCCTGCACACACAGAGCTGCCCCTGGGCAGTGCCAGGAGGTGTGAGCAGGACAGAGCTGAGCACACAGCGGGTGGAACGGGGTCTGTGACACCGTAAGGGAGCAGACCAGGGACAGAGACACAGATGCAGGCAACAGAGACATGAGCAGGGAGAGGGAGCTGCTACCAGGAGTGCTTGAGACAGGATTCAGAACCCTCCCTGCCCTCCTCCACCGTGCAGACACATTTCCAAGTGCAACCCCTGGTCTCCTCTCCTCCCCAGCAGACCCTCTGCCCGAAAGCCATGGGGTCCAGGTCACAAGTCTCCACCTCAGCAGCTGGACCTCCAGGTGAGGCCTTCCTGGAATGTGTTACACAGAAAAGGTGCTAAAAGTACTTGCTCTACAGTGTCATCATGTCAGTGGTAGTGAGCACCGCCAGGTAAGGAGAAGGTTTCACAGCATGCCCGTCTGCCTTTCTGTCCTTGCTTTATTTTCTGGTAGCACTGCAGTGTCCTTCCCTGTTTCTCCACCTGTCCCGGGTGCCCTTGCTCTCTGGGGTTGGGTTGGGTATGTGGGTCAGTTTTTGTTCTGACACCAACTCAGGGGGTCTTGACCCAGAGGTGTGTTCTTGGAAACTAGGTGCCCAAGCTGTATTTTAAACTGTGATGAACTGTTTTTTCAATTGATAGAAAGAGAGAATGAGCTGAAACATCCCTCCATCAGGGAGGAGGCTTTCCATGAGAAACAGCATGTTTATTTTTCTCAGAGAAGTCTTCCACAACATGTCACTGTCTTTTCCTCCTTGCACAGGTCCTCATGCCCACAGGCAGCCAATGTCCAACAGCAGCTCCATCACCCAGTTCCTCCTCCTGCCGTTCACAGACACACGGGAGCTGCAGCTCTTGCACTTCTGGCTCTTCCTGGGCATCTACCTGGCTGCCCTCCTGGGCAACGGCCTCATCATCACCACCATAGCCTGGGACCAGCACCTCCACACCCCCATGTACTTCTTCCTGCTCAACCTCGCCCTCCTCGACCTGGGCTCCATCTCCACCACTGTGCCCAAATCCATGGCCAATTCCTTCTGGGACACCAGGGCCATCTCATACTCAGGATGTGTTGCACAGCTCTTTTCGTTTTCCTTCTTGATCACAGCAGAGTATTCTATGCTCACAGTCATGTCTTACGACCGCTACGTTGCCATCTGCAAACCCCTGCACTACGGGACCCTCCTGGGCAGCAGAGCTTGTGTCCACATGGCAGCAGCTGCCTGGGCCACTGGGTTTCTCAATGCTCTGCTGCACATGGCCAATACATTTTCACTGCCCCTGTGCAAGGGCAATGCCCTGGGCCAGTTCTTCTGTGAAATCCCCCAGATCCTCAAGCTCTCCTGCTCACACTCCTACCTCAGGGAACTTGGGCTTCTTGTGGTTAGTGCCTGTTTGGTTTTTATGTGCTGCATTTTCATTGTGGTGTCCTATGTGCAGATCTTGAGGGCCGTGCTGAGGATCCCCTCTGAGCAGGGACGGCACAAAGCCTTTTCCACCTGCCTCCCTCACCTGGCTGTCATCTCTCTGTTTGCCAGCACCTCCTTTTTTGCCTACCTGAAGCCCCCCTCCATCTCTTCCCTATCCTTGGACCTGCTGGTGTCTGTTCTATACTCGCTGATACCTCCAACATTGAACCCCCTCATCTACAGCATGAGGAACAGGGAGCTCAAGGATGCCCTGAGGAAACTAATGGAGGGATGCATTTGAAAAATAATAAAGTGTTCATCATCTTCTCTTTAACAAATAACAGTTTAAATGTAACTCATTAGAGGCCCAGACTTGTGTGTGTGTGTGTGTGTTGGTGGTGTTTATTTTTTAATAAATCATGATATTTTTGTCATCCCCTTTCTAATTAATTGTCAGCTTTTTTTCAAACCCACTGGCTGTATAAATATGGACCCATGCTCTCTGTGTATTTAAACAAAATAAAGGGCTCTGCAGTGATTTTTTTTTCACTGATATTCTTCCTCCAAGGCCTGTTTGGAGCTGCAGGGACAGTTTCTGTGATGGAAGGAGAAGAAAAGAGTCCATCCTGGCAGCCCTGCCAGGGATCAGCAGCGCTTGTTCTTCCAGAGCTGTTCTGGTTCCACTGCCACACTCTCCTTCTCATCCCTGGTGTTGGTGCAAGGCCTGAGTGCTCTGGCAGCTTGGTCACCGTCCTGCTGTGTGTCAGTGCTGTGGGCGCAGGCAGGGACAGGCAATGGGCACTGCTCTGACAGAACTGGCCTCACAACAGCCTTTCCAGATAGAAAGGTGAACTCCTCACCTCAGGGCCTGAAGATTTGGCTCTTCCTACAAACCTTCTCTCAAACATATGAGCAAGAAAATGGTCACAGATAAAACCAGCAGTGTACAGCTGAACAGTGTGTGTGTGCAGGGCTGGCACACAGCAGTGTCCTCTCACAGCCAGGCTCCTGCCAGAGACCTGCAGGACCAGCAGAGCAGGGGCTGGGCTGTGTCCAGGTTTACTGGACACCCTGGGCAAGCTGCACTGAGGGCATCCTCATGGACTGGACCATTACAACCACCATTTCCAGCCCTGGTCTCATACACCAGCTTAGAGCTCTTTGTCCCTCCACAGACAGACACTGAAAGAGTAGTTCAGCAGACCATGTTTGCATTGTAGTGATGAGATATAAGCATGCACATCGTGCACGTGAGGTGACATGAACCTGAGTGAGCACAAACGTCATCAGCTATTCCTTGGGGCTTGCGGGACAGACAGTTTGTTCAGGTCACACCATTTTGGGACTAATATCCCATAGGAAACTACCAGAATGCAGCACTGGGATGTGGTTCTTTTTACCAACGTCCATTGCTAATGATGAGGGACATCAAAGATGAGTGCAGAACACGACAACACCACGGGGCAGAGGTGCCTCCCATCATTTGGGAAGAGGAAGAGAAGGCCAGAGAGACACTGTGATTCCTGCCTCTATGTGTAAAAGGGAAACTGTCTGTCCCTGAATATCTCAATGTGTTTTAAGAGTCCACAGGGCCAGCTCAGATGTGGACACCTGACAGAACCCTGATATTTCTGTGTGTGACTCCAGGGACAAACCCCAGTGGCACAGTGAGATTCATCTCAGCTGCCTTGGACAGGCTCATTGCAGATGTCCCTATTTGCTACCTCTCCTTTGCCATCTCCATCACATGCTGTTCTACACAGTCCTACACCTGCCCCTCTTTCCCTGTGGGAAATTCTGGATTGTGGTCTCAAAATGTCAGAGTGATCAGAGAGGTTCAGAGGTCCCTCAGACAGTCAGACGTCAAACCCATCTTCAGGAATGGCAGGAAGGAGAACTGGGAGAATGACAGGATGCTCAGCCTATGTCTGTCCCTGGGAGGGTGACAGGTTACATTCTTCTGCAGGCATCTCCAGGCAGTTGAAGGACAAGGAAGGGATTGTTGAACCCAAATGGGCAGGGGAAAGAAAGGCATATTGAGGACATGGAGTTTTGCAAGGCCCCAGACATGGTCTCCTGTGGTGCCTTAGAGCAGATTGGTGAGATCTGGGATGCAGATGTGGATGTTGTGATGGGTGGGGAGTTGGCAGCGTGACCAAACCCAAACATCATCAGTGGTACAAAGTCCTGTGTTTATCCAGTTACAAGCGGCATCCCTCAGTGATGAGTACTTGGGCCAACACTGTCCAGCGGCTTTATTCTGCCTCTTCATTATGTCATGGAGCACATTTTCAGCTCCTTTGTGGATGATGCAAAGCTGGGCAGAGGCCTAGAACAACCTCACCTGGTGGACCCTGCCTTGAGCAGGAGAGTGAGACAAGATGATGTTCAGGGCTCTCTTCACACCTGAGTTATTCTATGAGTCAATGAATCTTTACCTTGGAGAGGTGTTTGAAGACAGAAGATGTCCTTACAAGCTAAAGGAATGAATCCTGCCTGCAATTGCTAACCTAAAATATGTAAATCCTCTCAGTTTGGGTCTGTCTGCTCCGCTAACAAAGATAAAAGTGACTTTTAAAACACCCAATCAGAACCTGCAAAGAATACTGTCCTTGCAGCGCAGACACTCTGGATCCTGCACAAATAGCTGAGTCTTGTTTTAACATCTGTCTCAAAACGGTTACATAATGGTGTCCTTTAGCTGAACTTTGCTCCTCATATACTCATTATAATATTAAACCACACATCCCCAAGATGGGAGCCCCAGGCTCAGCCCAGGACCCTCTCTCAACAAGCATGTGTAGTGGTAAAATGATTATGTAACCAATATGCCAATGTGTAAGCACCCAACCTGACACTGTTCAAGAAGAGATTGGACAACGTCCTCAGACACACGGGGTGAACTGTGGGGTGTCCTGTGCAGGGACAGCAGTTGGACTCTATGATCTTTGTGGGTCCTTCCAACTCAGGACATTCTATGAAACACTAGGTCAAAAGTCCCTGCTTTCATTGTGCAAATGCGTTGCAAACATACACATCATGTGCATGTCCACTGTGTGCATGTGGTGAGATGCTCTAGTGAGCACAAATGCCATCAGCTATTCCTTGGGGTGCCATAAAGGTCAGTGGGACAGAGATGGTGTTCAGGGGTCTCTTGCAACCTGTGTTATTGTAGGATTCCATGAATCTTTTCCTTGGAGGGCTTTTCATATCAGAAAAGACAGAGAAAGAAGAAGAAGAAAATTAGGTGCAGAAGCAGAAATGTAAAATGCCCCAGAGTAAATACAGCAGCTCCTCTGAGGAACGTTTCGCCACTCAAACCCTTGATAGGAAATCTATTGGATACACTTGATGAAAGCAGCTTAGTTTGATCTGCTCACACACTGGACCACAAGGAGGGTGATGGTGGGTACGATGCCATGTGGTCACTTGTGTCTCAGGAACTCATAGTCCAGTAGGAACCAATGGCTGTGGAGGGCACTGTGAGGTCACTTCTGCCTCTGCAGGGGATTGGCCAACAGCAAGAACACAGCTGGGAAAGGACTGTGAGGTCACACACACGAGACGAGCAATCGGGCCCAATCAGCATGGCTGGATGAAAGGCAGGTCCTGCTTGACCACCCTGATCTCTTCTGTGACAAGGTGACCGGCTGAGCAGATGAGGGAAAGTCTGTCGTGGGGAGTGAATCCGCCACACGGGCTGTGGGTGTTGTGTCCTTAGACTGCAGTAAAGCCTTTGACACCGTATCCCACAGCATCTCCTGGAGAAGCTGCAGCTCGTGGCCTGGATGGTGTATCTGTGATGGATCAAGAACTGGCTGGAGGGCCGGGCCCAAAGAGTTGTGGTGAACGGAGCCAAATCCAGTTGGTGGCCGGTCATGAGTGGTGTCCCCGGGGCTCAGTATTGGGGCAAGTTCTCTCTCATCTCTTTATCAATGATCTGGATGAGGGGATCAGGTGCACCCTGACTATGTTTTCAGATGACACCAATTTGGGTGGGAGTGTTGATCTGCTGGACGGTATGAAGGCTCTACAGAGGGATCTGGAGCTGCTGCTTCATTAGGCTGAGGCCATTTGTGTGAGGTTTAACAAGGCCAAGTGTCAGGTCCTGCACTTTGGTCGTAACAATGCCCTGCAACACTACAGGCTTGGGGAAGAGTAGCTGGGAAGCAGCCTGGTGGAAAAGGACCTGGGGTTGTTGATTGACAGCAGCTGAACATGAGCCAGCGTGTGCCCAGGTTGCCAAAAAGGCCAATGGCTTGATGTGCATCAAGAATAGTGTAGTGGGCAGAACCGGAGCAGCGATCATCCCCTTGTACTCGGCACTGGTGAGGCCACAACTCAAATCCTTGGTTCAGTTTTGGGCCCATCACTGTAGGAAAGACCTTGGGGTGTTGGAGTGAGTGCAGAGGAGGGGGACAAGGCTGTTGAGGGTCTGGAGCACAAGTCTGCTGAGGAGCAGTTGGGGGTTCTGAGGCTGTTTATCCTGGAGAAAAGGAGGCTGAGAGGAGACCTTTTTGCTCTCTACAACCATCTGAAAAGAGGTTGTAGCATGGAGGGTGTTGGTCTTCTCCTGAGTAGCAAGTGAGAGAATGAGAGGAAATGGACTCAGCTTGTACCAGAGAAAGTTCAGAATTGATATTAGGAAACATTTCGTCATGGAAAGGGTTGTGAAGCAGTGGAACAGGCTGCCCAGGGAGGTGGTTGAGTCACCATTCTCTGTTCCTTAGCACAGCTTCTAGGAGGATCTGTTCCATCATCTTCCCAGGCACAGGTAAGAGGCTGACAGGTCAGTAGTTTTCAGGATCCTCCTTTCTACAGCAGAGAAACACTGCCACACATCGCAGGTTAAAACGTGGAGACTGGACATGAGGAGGAAGAAATGTCACTCAAAGGGCAGTGCTGTGGTACAAGAAATCATCCAGAAGGAGCAGGAGATCAGTCCATGTACTTGTGTTTCAAGGAACAGCATGAGAGTGGAGACACATCAGTCAATGTATGGAAATACCAGGGTGAGAGCAAGGGGAGGAAGCGAGATGGGTGTCTACAGCCTTCAGGGAAACAGAAGCAGCTGAGGGACAGTGTAGGACAACCTGTGGTGTAGATGGCAAAGGGCACTGGGAAGGCTGGATGTCACCTGGAGAACCCAAGTCTTTGTCCCCTTGGCTATGGCAATGGCCTCTGCCACCAAGGCCTGTGAGCAGACGTGTGTCCTCAGGCACTGGGGCACCTCATGGCCTCCTTGCACACGCCAGTAAGGCTGGGAACGGCCACACCATTGTCCTTCACTCAGCACCACACAGCCCACATCCCCGGCCCCAGGAAGAGCCCTGAGCAACGTGTGAGGGACAGGATCTGCCTTCCCAGGGGCTGGGGGTCAGGCCTTGGCCTCTCTGCTTCATCCCACTAAACCAGGGTTTTCTCAGCACCTCAGCTGCCTGCACGTTTCTCTTTGTTTATCTGCCATCATGGCCTCCAATTCTCTGCTCTAATGAGTCCCTGGGGAGGCTTTGCTGGTACTTGCCCTCAGTGGAACTCATTAATACTTCAAGGAACTTAGTACTTTTTTCTTCTGGCTTTGACTTCTGGAAAGGTTTGTGCAGTCTCCTCTCAGCACCTGAGTAATGTTCAAGGACTCAGCACCCAATGCACCATGGGGCTCATTACACTCAAGAAAGGTCTAACAAACCATGTCTCTTCTTGTAATTTCCTTCCAATCTTGTATAGTTAATTAGAGAGTTTTCTTTGTGTAATTATGGAGAAAGATTTCAAAAAGCTTCTGATAAAAAAGTCTTTCTATTGTAAAGGGTGTATTTTAATCCTTTTCAGTTTGGAGAGGATGCGATTGCAGCATTGTCTGATGTTGATCCAGGGTCTCTCCTAAGGAGGTCTGGACTGGCTGGAGATGTCCCTTGAGGTCTCACACCGTGTGGACAACCTTGCTCCTCACCTCCCCAACCCCATCGTTTCTCTCATTGGCCCCTGGGCCTTGCATCCCTTTTTCTCACACCAGACTTCACTGCAGTCTGCAGCTGGATGTGCCAGCTCCTTTGCACCAGCTCCCACCTGCTCTCCTTGCAGACCCAAGTGCACACAGGAAACAGGGACTTTGCTTTACCCTTGAACAAACAAAACACAACTGATGAGAGTCATGATTAAAAGAAAACAGACTCCTCAACTGTACACCAAGGACAAGCTGCCACCACTGAGGTTCACCTTCTCCAAGGCAGAACCATGCAAGAAATGTTTTAGACAGAAAGGAAATTATAAAATAAACACAATAAAAGAGTTGGCTAAAGACAGAATAGACAGACTACTGAAAGGCAAGGAAGCTTTTAACTCCTTGAAGCTGAAAGCAGCAACTGGATTGTTGACAAGTGTGTGAGTGATCAAAGAGTAAGAGGAAGGGAAACCCAGAAAGCAATCGCGAGTGCTTATGTGCAGATCGGCTGCTGGAAATGGGACTTCAGACGCGGTCAGTTTAGTCAGGGCAGGAGGAAATATCTGGAGGATGAGGGAGATGAGATGCACAGGTAACAGAGAGAGTGCTGAGAAGGGAAATCTAGTGCAGGATCAGTAGTTCTCCTCTTGCTCTTGATGCACATCCCGAAAAGTCTCATTTTGATCTCATGGGAAAACACTGGTGTTTAAAGTATTCAAAACATAAAAAGGAGAATTAAAACACCAACAACGTTTGATGCTTACAGTTGCAATAAGACATTTACTTCATTCTACATCATTCTTTTGGTTTCTTTTTTCCCTCATTTTTAAAAGTGTTCTCTAGATTTCTCTCCTACCAAAGCTTACAGTAGTAAAAAAGATAATCCTTGTGTCTCGCACAGAGTCGAAGGCACCAAACAATCCACTGCCATGGCCTGTCAGTGCCACTCTCTACTCTTGGCACACAGTGAGTCATGCTGGAAGCTGTTGGCCGCTCTTGCCTGATGGAGGGAAGAAGGATAAAAAGGTTAATTGAACTGTTCTCTTTTTAGATGGCCATGTTAACAGTGATCTCAACAGACCTGTGTTATCTGTCTTTGTACGTGATCATAAGGAAAAAAAATATATTTGTCTTTGGTAAATATATAGTAAAATATATGATTGTGTCCAGTTACTCGCAAAATACGTTTTCTACCAGCACTCTGAATGGAAGAATCTTTCTTCTGAGAAATTGTTGTTTCCAAATTCTCTGTGACTAAAGGCAGGAATCTGGAGAACAACCAGCAGTGGATGTGGATCAAGTCAGGGGTCACTGGAACTATCACAATCCTCTCCAGTCTATGGGACAGGAGGGGCAGACCCAGGAGCTGAGACAGCAGGACGGTGTCACAGTGAGGCCACTCTCCACCACTGATGGTCTGTTACCTGAAAGTTATCGAGACATTCAGTGTCACCCTCTAATATTCTTGTGTCCAATGTGGGATATTATGGTCTGTGTCCGTGTGCAAGTAGAAGGTTGGGCTTGGAAAGGTGCTACAGAAAGGGAGAAACTTCCCAGTCATGAGGACAGTCAAGCACTGGAAGCTGTTTCCCAGGAGTGCGCACCCACGCTGTCCCATAAAGTGACCAAGATGTGTTTGGATAAAGTCCTGAGCTATCTGATCTGACCCTGCTGTGAGCAGGAGGTTGGTTAAGACACCACCTGAGGTCCCTTTGAGCCTGAATGACGCTGTCCTTTCATCCTGTCATGTTTTCAATTTAGAGAAAGCTCTCAGGTTCTCTCTGAGCACAGGAATAATTAGCAAGAGGTGCAGGGCTGCTTTACAAGTACCTCTAAACAGCTATGACAGCAACTTTGGCATCCCTTTTGTTTTGCCCCAACCCAGGGTCTTCTTTTTTGGTATGCTAATACCCTTCCAGAAAGAACTGCTCATCTTGTTAACCCTTTCAGAGCAGTTTGTTCAATAAGTGTGAGTATCCGTGTACAGAGTCTGCACATCAGTCAGGCATGAAAGCCACCATTACAGAAATGGAGACGAAGCTCTTGACCAGCTCTTTGAAGCCAGGAATCAGAGTGACATGTCTGCTGAGATGCTATTGAACACCTAAACTTGAAGAGCAGAGCATGTGAGTCCTCACTGGGTATCCTGGCTTGTCTCCTGACCCATGTGGTGCTTCAGGCTGTGAAGAGAATCAAAACCAACCATTTGACTGGGGTAGTTCCATTTTACACGTGTCACACAGGGCAGATGAAGGGAGCTCAGAACTCCAGACTCTGCTGCACAGTTGGGTCTTCAGACATTGGAAATGCAGGTAACAGTGTGTGTCAGTGCACTCCACACAAAGATTCTGGCTTCCTTTGTGCCTTTGCACTGACCTGGGATCTGTTCCTTGGCCTTCTTTGTCTCAGAAGGAAACTGTTCTCCTGTGCCAACAACACCTCACAACAGGAAAAAATAAAAAAAAAAAAAAGGAGAAAAGTTCTTTCAGAAGGATGGTCTTGGGGTAATTCTGTCCAGTAGGTGTACTCTTGAAATGATTAAAAAAAAAAAAAAAAAAAAGGGGGGGGCAAAAAGCATTGTTCTAAGAACTTATTTCAGGACACAGGTACTGAGCTGTAGTAGGTGTTTTGAAACGCAAGAATGACTGTTAGGAATGAAATTAAAGAGCTTTAGTTTATTACCATCATCAGTAAGAATAAAGAGTTCCATGTTACTGTTATTACTGACAGCACCACTGTTCACAAACATCCTTCAGAGCATCTCCATTGTTCCTGGGCTCCAAAGCTCATCCTGCTCAGAGTTTGACAGGATTGCTGCAAACCCTGTGACCCAAATCTCTACAACTGTCTCTGCTCAACAGCCGTTTACCCCAGGAAGGGGAAAACTGCCAATGCAGACACCAACCCAGTGCCCAACCTGCCTGGAGAGCCAGGACAGTTGTGCCACACAACAGCAGCCTCTGAGGGAAGCTGGAGGTGATGGGAATGAAATGGTTTCAACCCAAATCAGAGAATCAGAGAATCATTTAGGCTGGAAAAGACCCTTAAGAACATGGAGTCAAACGGTAAATCTAACACTCCCAAGTACTCCACCAAATCATGTCCCAAAGCACCACATCTCAACATCTTTTAAACACCTCCAGCAATGGAAGCTCCAATCCTGAGCTGGCAGGACACCACTGGCTGCAGTTGGACATAAGATACTGGTCATGGCTGTGAGTTCAGCCCTCGCTGGCAGAATGTCTCACACCCTCACTGAGGAGGGCAGGGGGCTGGGAGATGGGAGCACGTTTCAGTTTCCAGATCCCAGCACAGAGCCCAAACCATCCTGCCCTTGGACTCTGGATCCCATTTCCTGAGACGCAGAGCTGGTGTGGCTTCTGTGGATAATCATGTTAAAAGGCATGAATACTCCTTCAAGTGTTTCTGTAATTTATCCAGATATGTCAGTTTTTAAAGGAAAAAAGAATTTTAACATGCTTATATTAAAATATCTGTAAAATAGTACTCTGCATCAGTGGTAGCCCCTCTGGCAATGACAATTAAATAGGTATTTGCACTATAAGGCTCCATACCCCATCCACAAGCACACATCTAAGTGGTTCAGATGAAGGGTGGCCTGGCAAACGTCGCCCTTTGTGTCCCCAGGTGGTGGACACTGCTCATGTGCCTCTGCAGAGAGTGGCAGGAGCTGGATCCCCTTCTCGGGACAGACTCCTTCCAGGAGAGACACAGACACAGGGGGAACTCATCAGGGCTTTACGGCATTTCACTGGGCATCAGTTTGACATATTGGGTGCTGTCCTGTGACTGCCCTTTCTGCACAAATGATCATACAAAGACAACCATTTAGTGAGGCATGGTCATAAAGGGGCTGTTATGGACACGAAAGCTCATCATGAACTCTGGAGAGAGCGAGGAAGTCCATAATAAGCACCAGGAAGAACCAAGAAGCTCGAGGCCTCTTCTGAAGAGCGGGAGGCCTGAGCAGCCGTGATTGGCCATTGTAGGTGTGGGAGAGGGTCAGGGCATGTCAGGGAGAAGCAATGGGATGGCTGATGGCTTCAGTGAACCCTTCCAGCCATGTCTGAGCCCAGAAATGGAAAGCAGTTGATGTCTGCAGGTGGAGGAGGAACAGGAGGAAGATTTTCCTGGGAATACGGAAGGAAGAAAGGCCTCTCTTGGGCTAATCATGTATGGCAGTGCCATTTGCATGCTGTGGGCATGGCTGTGCCTGGGAGATGGGGAACGGCTGCTGCTGGGGTGTCTGTGCTCAGTCATGGCCCATGAGCTGACCCTGCTCTGCTCCTCTCTTACACTGCCCACACTTGGATGGTCCTCAGGAATCATCCATGAACCTGGTGGATCCATGAACCTCCTGGAGTGATGGGTAAGGATCTAAATAGAGGATTCAAGCAAGTTTGGGACTGGGACATTGTGGTGACTGGTGACCATTGCCAGGTGTATGAAAGAAGCTGGATGAGTTGTGATTTGCTCACAGGCATTTCCAACTCCACAGAAAACCAGAGCCTTGCAGTTAAAGCAACAGCACTTGACATAAAACCCACCCCCAAAACACAAACCACCCACACTGACCACAGGAAAAGCCTTGAAAAACATTGGAGAAAGATCTACCAGGTCCCAGGGGTCAGGGCTCAGCCATTCTGGTGATGAACAAGCATCAGGGGCTGACATGGCACCAGAGCCACCTCCACATGGCCCTCACCACCTGGAACCAGTGTCTCCAAGTCTTTCCTTCAGCAGCCTCCAGGGACAGGGACCTGCACTGGTTGTTTCCTTCACAGCTGTGTCAGTGATGGCTCTTCATGGGATCCCAAACACCCTCAGAAACTTGCAGTTTGCTTCTGCCTTTAACTTCATTAGAGGTTTGTTCATTCTCTATATAGCTGCAGTTCAGGATCATGACAGCAGAGGGCTCATTAACATCTAAAATGCTCTTACAAGCCAAGGCTCTGTGCAGCATTTTCCTAAAGGCTTCAAGTCTGGTGTGGATGATTAGAGAGATTTCAGGAATAGCCAAACAGAGAGCATTTGCATAATAAATAGCAATAAAGCCAAATTTCTTCTATTCCCTTCCCTGCTCGCCCTTCCCTCCCTTTCCAGAACAGGTGGTATCAGCAGACTCCAGTTCATATCGGTATGGAGCGTCTCCTGATAAAGACTGAATATGCCAGAAAAGTGGGTGCCTAAATCACCACTTGAATGAGGAGATAGTCCAGAACACCTCAAGAGGAGTCACACTCCTGTGGATCAAAGGTGGGTGTCCCTGGCAGTCTCAGGTGCCACAGCACAGCGATACTTGTGTTCAGGGAGCTGGTCAAGTGACCCATCTCCTGTTCTGTAATGGTGTCTGAGTTTGCTCAGGTCACCCCTGACTTGAGCCCCATCCACTGCTGGGTGTTCTCCAGACTCCTGCCTTCAGGAACAAAGTCCCAGGAGTCCTTGCTGGTGAAGATGGAGGCAAAGAAGCCATGAAGAACCTCAGTCCCGTCTGATTCTACTCTTACGAAGTTCAGCAGCAGGTCTGTGTTACCCTGGTCTTTTTCTGTAAGGAAGCTGTGTCAGCTCATCTTGCTGCCCTCAGCCTCCCCTACAGGTACCAAGTCCAGGGCAGCTTTTTCATCATCCCCACATCCATGGACAAGGTTTCTAAATTCCTCCTTTGCAGCTTCCCCTGCTTCCACCTCTGTGTGTTGCCTTTGTGCCCTGGAGCTCCATCAGTTCAGACAAACACCCTCACGAGATAAATGCTTCATTTCGCTGGTTCTCAGATAGATCATTCTTGTGCTTGGAGCAGCCTCTCCTGAAAGGCTGATCAGATTTCCTGAGCTCCTTCAGCCTTCTGAGCTGCTTCCCATGTCAACACCTGAATCAGTACCCCCAGTTTGACAAAGTCTTCTCCTCTGGAGCCCACCAGCCTGTGCTCTGCTGCTGGCCTTCCTCCCTCCCCTCTGGTGCCTGGGACCCCCCTGTGTCCTGGTCACAACAGCCAAGGTGGACACTGATGTTCACATCCCTCACCAGCTATTCCTTGTTTCCCAGTTCCAGATCCAGTTGAGCATCACTCTCATTGGCCCACAATGCAGACACGTTAAGCAGTTGGCACAAGATCCTTTGGACTGATGGCACCTGCCACTTTGCCAGGCCAGTTAATGTCAGAACAATTACAGTTCCCCACAGGAACGTGCTCATTGACTGGTGACTTCCTCCTTGAGTTGCTGACAGAAGATCTTGTCCATTTCTTCTACATGATCATGTAGTTTGTAACACCCAACACATTGTCACTCTCTATTGGGTTTACATGACAAACCCTTGGAACTGGGGGTAGGTGTGGGTGTGCTACAGTTGTCACCGCTCTGAGAAGACAACAGGAGTTTGACCAATGTCAGACAGAGCCGATTTCAGCTGCTCCAAGATGGACCCAGTCCTTGCCAAACCTGAGCCACTCAGTGATGCTGGCAGCACCTCTGGGATATTGTATTTGAGGAAGGGTAAAAAACGCTGCACAACAGCAGGTGGGAGAGAGGAGGGAGGAGATGGGAGAGAAAAGCACTGCAGACACCAAGGTCATATCCCATAGGACCCAAGCAGGTCCCTCAGCAGGCCAAATCCTGCTCTCCTGAAATCCTGCTCTTGGCCTTGTTCTCATCTCCCAGGAGCCTCAGCTCCACTTTCCATCCCTGACTGTTCCATCCTGACCAACTCTTTCTGGTTTGTAAGCGTGAAGTCCCACAGGGCACCTCACCCCACTGACTCCTCAGTCACCCGTGTCAGGAAATGTTGTCAATGAGCTCCAAACCCTCCTGGATGGCCGGTTCCTTGCAGATATTGGGATATCTCAGGTCTGCCATGAGGACACGGCCCTGGAAACATGAGGCTTCTTTCATGTGTCTGAAGGAGGCCTCATCTCATTCCTCTTCCTCATCAGTGAGTCTGTAGCTGATGTCCAGTCACCACAACGTTGACCATGTTGTTCTGCCCTCTCATGCTGACTCCTCAACATTCAGCCGACATTGTCTGTCCCCAGGCAGAGCTCCACGCATTCCTGCTGCTCTGCCACTTGTAGAGAAACTTCTCCTCTTACTCCAGACCTCTGACATTATGAGTATCAGATGCACAAGACCCCACGGTTTCTCCAGGAGGTAGTATTTGCAGCGTCCTGTAACTCCTCATGCTGTTATCTTGGGAGAGAAATCCTTATCAGGATAAGCTGACTGCATGCAAACATTAACAGGTGAGCAAATGGATCTTCAGGCCAGGGAGAGTCCAGACCTTGAGAAAATCTGGCATTCATCCATCAGAAATCTCTGGATTGTGACAAGATGAAGTGACCAGTTCTGTATCGGGGCAGGAGAACAACCCCATCCATCAGGACAGAGCAGGACCTGACACGCTGAGCAGTGACCCTGAGGAGAAGGGCCTGGGCACTACAAGGTCCCCACACCAGCCCGTGGTGCACACTCACCATGAACAAGGCAGCTGCACACGGGGCTGCATGAGGAGGAGCGTGGGGACCCAGACACCTGCAGTTCTCATCCCATTCGGTTCAGCACTGGTGTGACCCACACACACGGGTGTGTGCCAGTGTGCGGCTTCCCAGTTTGGAGCAGCAGGGAGGAACTGGAGAGTGCAGGGCTGTGCCAAGGCAGGTTCAGCACCTTGTGCACATGGTGTGGGGTGCTGAGGGACCTGGGCTGCTTTGGCCCAGCAGCGCTGGGGAGGCTGCAGCAGTGCAGGAGTAGCCTGAGAGTGCTTGAAGGGTGGTTTCAGAGGTGGTGGAGATTTTCTGCATAGTGGGAAAGAGCATGAGAAAGAAAGAATGGCCCAAAGTGCAGCTGGGGAGGTCCAGGCTGGACATGAGCAGAAAGGAATGTGATGGAAGGGCAGTGCTGTGGGGGAGCAGGTCAGCAGAGGGAGTCTGCACCAGCCCAAGGCTTTGTGCTTCAAGGACCAGCTGGGGAGGATGGAGAGATCTCAGCAAAGGAAGGAAGATGCTCAGACAAGAGCAAGGTGGGGCAGCAGGGGGGATGTCTCCAGCCTGCAGGGACAGAGGTGCAGGGGATGCCACAGCACAGGACAGGCTGTCGTGGAGATGATCACGGGATGTACAGAGGCTGAAAGCCCCACCAGACATGAGCTCCTTCTCCCCTTGGCTGTGGCTGTTGTCTGCACCTCTGATGCCTGTGAGGAGACACCTTGTCCTTGCAGCACAGGGGCCTCATGGCCTCCTTGTCCCCAGGCAGGAACCTGGGAGGGGTGGGACCATAGTCCTGCCCTTGGCCTTGCACAGCCCCACATCACACTGTCCCAGGAAGGGCCCTGGGCAACGAGGGCAGGACAGGATCTGACTTTCCAGGCCTGGGGATCAGAGTTTGGCCCTTTGGTTAATGAAACACATCCAGGTTTACTGGTTATCAGAGAGATCTTCACCTTGCTTTTCCTGACCTGTAATTCTGCCTCCAGTTTTCTGCTCTAAGCAGATCCTAGGAACAGTTTCTCAGTTGCGTCCCTCACTGTGACCCATTAATGCTACAAGAAACTCTGGAGTTTGAATCTGACTTTGACTTCTTGAAAAGTTTCTTCAGCTTCTCCTCAGGGTGTAAAGTTCATGGGCTCAGCACCAAACCCACCAGAGGGGTCACTAGAGCGCCTTGGGCTGCTCCTGTGCTGCTGAGCTGGGCTGGGCTCCTGGGACACAGGGAGCTCATGGCAGCGGCAGCGCTGCAGAGAGACAGCTCTGCCCAGGAGCAGCTCCTCTGCACACGCAGCAGGGCTGAGGGCTCTGCCTGGGGATCTCAGGAGACGAGCAAGGCAGAGAGAGATTAAAGGTGGTCAGGACTGGGAGGATGACTGAGAGCTCACTGGAGGAGAAACCTTTGCAGCCCTTGCCATGGTAAGTCTCTGGGTGCAGGGCAGTGCAGCTATAGCTCCTGGAGGCATCTCCTGAAACTGGCACAGGCACAGCTTGTGGGGTCTGTAAGGACGGGGCTCTTGTCAGGCCATGTTGAACAGCTGTGAAGCCGGGTGAGCACCCAGGGGTGCCCAGGGCTGTCCTGCAGAGCAGGGTCCCTGCACCCCAGGGCTGTGCCGGGCAGGGACTCTGCCGCCTGCCAGGGTCAGCGCTCAGCCTGCCCGGGAGATCCCATGGCAGCAGCTGTGGGTGGAAGGAGCGACCCCCGGCAGGGCAGGCAGGGAGCTTGTGGGGTTGAAGGGGGCTGTGTGGGTCAGGGCTGCTCAGAGCTCCAGATCCCCCCACAGACATGGCAGAGGGTCCTTCTGAACAACAACATCGAGACAGGAACAGCTGCAAGGGAAGGAGTCTGTGCTTTCAGGTTTCCACTCTTGCTCGTCTGGGTGTGCAGTGGGAGATGGGGATTTATTTCTCTCTTTGGAGCAGACACTGAGACCCCAGTTCTCGTTAGGACGTGTCTGAGCTGCTCCTGAGCCCCTGCACACACAGAGCTGCCCCTGGGCAGTGCCAGGAGGTGTGAGCAGGACAGAGCTGAGCACACAGCGGGTGGAACGGGGTCTGTGACACCGTCAGGGAGCAGACCAGGGACAGAGACACAGATGCAGGCAACAGAGACATGGGCAGGGATAGGGAGCTGCTACCAGGAGTGCTTGAGACAGGATTCAGAACCCTCCCTGCCCTCCTCCACAGTGCAGACACATTTCCAAGTGCAACCCCTGGTCTCCTCTCCTCCCCAGCAGACCCTCTGCCCCAAAGCCATGGGGTCCAGGTCACGAGTCTCCACCTCAGCAGCTGGACCTCCAGGTGAGGGGTTCCTGGAATGTGTTACACAGAAAAGGTGCTAAAAGTACTTGCTCTACAGTGTCTTCATGTCAGTGGTAGTGAGCACCGCCAGGTAAGGAGAAGGTTTCACAGCATGCCCGTCTGCCTTTCTGTCCTTGCTTTATTTCTCTGGAGCACTGCAGTACCCTTCCCTGTTTCTCCACCTGTCCCGGGTGCCCTTGCTCTCTGGGGTTGGGTTGGGTATGATGAACTGTTTTTTCAATTGAAAGAAAGAGAGAATGAGCTGAAACATCCCTCCATCAGGGAGGAGGTTTTCCATGAGAAACAGCATGTTTATCTTTCTCAGAGAAGTCTTCCACAACATGTCACTGTCTTTTCCTCCTATGGCAGGTCCTCATGCCCACAGGCAGCCAATGTCCAACAGCAGCTCCGTCACCCAGTTCCTCCTCCTGGCGTTCACAGACACACGGGAGCTGCAGCTCTTGCACTTCTGGCTCTTCCTGGGCATCTACCTGGCTGCCCTCCTGGGCAACGGCCTCATCATCACCACCATAGCCTGGGACCAGCACCTCCACACCCCCATGTACTTCTTCCTGCTCAACCTCGCCCTCCTCGACCTGGGCTCCATCTCCACCACTGTGCCCAAATCCATGGCCAATTCCTTCTGGGACACCAGGGCCATCTCATACTCAGGATGTGTTGCACAGCTCTTTTCGTTTTCCTTCTTGATAGTAGCAGAGTATTTTCTTCTCACCGTCATGTCGTACGACCGCTACGTTGCCATCTGCAAACCCCTGCACTACGGGACCCTCCTGGGCAGCAGAGCTTGTGTCCACATGGCAGCAGCTGCCTGGGCCACTGGGTTTCTCAATGCTCTGCTGCACACGGCCAATACATTTTCACTGCCCCTGTGCAAGGGCAATGCCCTGGGCCAGTTCTTCTGTGAAATCCCCCAGATCCTCAAGCTCTCCTGCTCACACTCCTACCTCAGGGAACTTGGGCTTATTGTGGTTAGTGCCTGTTTGGTTTTTATGTGCTGCATTTTCATCGTGGTGTCCTATGTGCAGATCTTGAGGGCCGTGCTGAGGATCCCTTCTGAGCAGGGACGGCACAAAGCCTTTTCCACCTGCCTCCCTCACCTGGCTGTCATCTCTCTGTTTGCCAGCACCTCCTTTTTTGCCTACCTGAAGCCCCCCTCCATCTCTTCCCCATCCTTGGACCTGCTGGTGTCTGTTCTATACTCGCTGATACCTCCAACATTGAACCCCCTCATCTACAGCATGAGGAACAGGGAGCTCAAGGATGCCCTGAGGAAACTAATGGAGGGATGCATTTGAAAAATAATAAAGTGTTCATCATCTTCTCTTTAACAAATAACAGTTTTAATGTAACTCATTAGAGGCCCAGACTTGTGTGTGTGTGTGTGTTGGTGGTGTTTATTTTTTAATAAATCATGATATTTTTGTCATCCCCTTTCTAATTCATTGTCAGGTTTTTTTCAAACCCACTGGCTGCATAAATATGGACCCATGCTCTCTGTGTATTTAAACAAAATAAAGGGCTCTGCAGTGATTTTTTTTTTTCACTGATATTCTTCCTGCAAGGCCTGTTTGGAGCTGCAGGGACAGGTCCTGTGTGCATGGGAGGAGGGAAAAGAGTCCAGCGTGGCAGCCCTGCCAGGGAGCAGCAGTGCTTGTTCTTCCAGAGCTGTTCTGGTTCCACTCCCACACTCTCCTTCTCATCCCTGGTGTTGGTGCAAGGTTTGAGTGCTCTGGCAGCTTGGTCACCGTCCTTCTGTGTGGCAGTTCTTCTAGAACACACCCAAGAAAGTGGCCACAGATGCAAACACCAGGGTACAGAAACAAAGAGCGTGTGTGTGCAGGGCTGGCACACATCAATGTCCTCTCACAGCCAGGCTCCTGCCAGAGACCTGCAGGACCAGCAGAGCAGGGCCTGGGCTGTGCCCCTGTGCACGGGACACCCCACAGAAGGAGCCTCAGGTCAATCATCATCAACTGGCCCTTCACAACTACCATTCACAGCACTGGCTTCTCATCCACAGAGGTTGTTCTTCCCTCCATGGATGGACACTCAATGAATAGTTCAGCAGTCCCTTTTTGCTTTGTACAAATGAGATGTGAGCACGCACATCATGTACCTGAGGTGACATGAACGTGAGCGAGCATAAACACCATCAACTATTCCTTGGGGCTCCATGAAGGTCTGTGGCACAGAGAGTGGCTTGAGGTCACATCACATTGGGAAACCACCTGAATGCAGCACTGGGATATGCATCCTTGATCTGAGGTCTCCGTGTCCATTCCTCATGGCGTTGGACATCTCAGATGAGTGCAGAGCAGGTGACACACCACAGGGATGAGGTGTCTCCTGTCTCTTTGGAGTGGCAACAGGAGGCCAGAGGGACACTGTGACTCCTGCCTCTGTGTGTAAAATGGACAGACTCTGTCTCTGAGCATACCTGGGTGCAGAAGGAGTCCTGAGACCAGCTCTGATGTGGACACCTCACAGAACCCTGATATTTCTGTGTGTGACTCCAGGAACAAACCCCCCTGGATCAGTGAGATTCATCTCAGCTGCTTTGGACAGGATCACTGCAAGTGCTCTTGTCTGCTACATCACCCTTGCCCTTGATTCCACATTGTGCTCTCAAAAGTTCCCTAGAAACCAGAGAGGTTCTGGGGTCCTTAAAAAATGCAGAACTCAGTCCCATCTTCAAGAAGAGCACAAACAGGAATGGGGAGAATAACAGTCTGGCCACCCTACCTCCCTCCTTGGGAAGGGGATGGGACAAGCCTCCTGCAGCCATTTCCAGGAATGTGAAGGACAAGGAAGGGATTGCTAAACTCAAA
The DNA here is from genome assembly GCF_036013475.1 of Columba livia. Classification (NCBI taxonomy): domain Eukaryota; kingdom Metazoa; phylum Chordata; class Aves; order Columbiformes; family Columbidae; genus Columba; species Columba livia. The sequence goes on from NW_027043036.1 coordinate 213,294, forward strand.
TGGACAGGGGAAGGAAAGGCATGTTGTGTACAGGGCGTTTGCAAGGCTCAGCCATGGTCTTCTTCTGGCCAGAGTGGTGCTGATGGGGCTCAAGAAGTGGATGCTGGGTGGGAAGTTGGCTGAACCATCAAGCCCAAATATCATCAGTGGTACAAAGTCCTGTGTGCAGCCAGTTACTGGTGTCATCTCTCAGTGACCAGCACTTAGGCCAATATTGTTGAATATCTTTATTCTCCCTTTTTAAGATATAACAGAGAGCACTTTCAGTGCCTTTGAGGATGATGCAAACCTGTGTGGAGGCCTTGAGCAACCTCACCTGGTTCACCCTGAGCAGGAGAGTGAGACAAGAAGAGTGAGACAAGGGCTCTCTGCAAACCTGAGGTATTCTGTGGTTTGACAGAATTTTTGCCTTGGAGAGGTTTCAGGAGAGAGAATAGGTATAGAGATATAGAAGGTGTTAACATAAAAAAAAGCAGTTCCAGTGAGGAGTGCTTTTCACTTACATTGTGAGTAGGAAATATATTTGACAAATTTGAACAAGGCGGGGAAGTGAGATGGGTGTCTACAGCCTGTGGGAAAGAGGGGCAGCTATAGGAATGTGCTTCTGCCTTTGTCAGGTCCTGGGTGCTAAGGAGGGGGAATGGATGGTTGTGGTATTATGAGGTTACATGTGTCTCAGACACTCATAATCCAGTCAGAATCATGTGGCTGTGAAGGGGACAGTGAGGTCAGTTCTGTCTCTGGAGGTGACAACCCAGCAGCAGGGACATGGCTGGGAAAGAACCTCAGCCTAAGTATGACAGATCCTACCCAGGAAGAGATCTTGGAGACAGGTTGTCACATCCATCCCACCTGAGAACATGACGGGACAGCAGCAGGGACATGGTCGTGTGTATCAGAGAAGCTGAAAGGCCAGCAGCACTCACGGGATTTAGGAGATCATGATGAGGTTACTTCTCTCTGGTCAAGTGCAAGACCACATGAAGAATAACAGGTTGGGATCTCTGCTTGATGGGCAGTTTCTGAGATGGTAAAGCTTCCAAAGTAGTGGGAAAAAGCAGCAGAGAAAAAAAACTAAAGCCACAAAGTGCAGATGGGGAAGTAGAGACTGGTTATCAGGAAGAAAATATGTCACTGTAAGAGCAGTGCTGTGGGGCAAGAGGTGACCCAGAGGGAGCTGGATCAGCCCATGGTTTGTGTTCCAAAGTGCAGCCAGTGAGGGTGTAGACACAGCAGTGAAGGTGCAGAAATGCTGGATGAGAGCAGGTGGGGAAGCGAGATGGGTGTCTGCAGCCTGCAGGGAAAGAGGGGCAGGGGTAGCACCGTGTAGAACAGCCTGTGGTGGAGATGGCAAAGGGCGCTGTAAGGCCTGAAGGGACCCACAGAACCCAGGTCTGTGTCTCCTTGGCCAGGGCAGTTGTATCTGCCACTGAGGCCCAGCAGAAGACATGTTGTCCTCATGGCACTGGGGCCTCGGTGCCTCCTTGCAGCCCCATGGGGAAGCTGGAAGTTGTTGTCCCAGTGTTGTCCTTCCCTGGGCCTTGCACACCCACATCCCACGGTCCCAGGAAGAGCCCTGAGCCGTGTGTTTACATCTCATCTGTACAATGAAAACATGGACTTTTGACCTAGTATTTCACAGAACCTTAGAATGTCCTGAGTTGGAAGGACCCACAAGGATCATGGAGTCCAACTCCTGTCCCTGCACAGGACACCCCACAGGTCACCCCGTGTGTCTGAGGATGTTGTCCAGTCTCTTCTTGAACACTGTCAGGTTGGGGCCGTGACACCTCCCTGGGGAGCCCGTTCAGTGTCCAGCACCTCTGGGGGAAGAACCTTTCCCTCATGTCCAACCTGACCCTCCCGTGGCACATCTTCCTGTCATTGAGTAGAACAGGAATTTCAAGGATGTTTGAGGAGGTGCCTTTAAGATTTCACAAGTCTATGTTCTATAAAGACAGAGGTTCAACTTGTGAAGCACACAAGGCTAAACCTAAATTAGTGTGATTTGTGTTTTCTAAACTCTGGGTACAGTCACTTAAGCGTATTTACAAATCTCCTTCTTGCCAATCTTCCCTTATATTCCCACACCTACAATTAGAGTCATGCTCAGTATAAAGCTGGAGCTGACATTTCTGGCTGGTTACTTCCGTTAGTTCAGATCTGCCAGGTACTTTGGTTAGTTTAGTTTGGAAGTTGCATTCTGTTGGGAGTTTTGAGTGAGTTTTTTGCTGTTCTGCCATTTTGCAGTTGGCCCTTGGGCCTTTTTGCTCTGTCTTGCTGGGATTGGTTGTTTGGGACCAAGGTGCTCCTTTCTCCAGGACTGGCTGTTCCGTGTGACTGGAGTTACATGACGGATTGCACTGAGTATGTTTTCTTAATTTAATTTAGTTTGATTTTTTATATTTCATTTTAGTTTTAAAATTTCATTTAATTTAATTATATACATAGTAGTAGTAGTATATTATACTATTCTTATTGTCTTATTAAAATGCTATTTCTGAACCCACGGGTTTCTCCATTCCCTTCAGTTATCTTCCATATCGCACTTAATAGGTTGGGGGAGTACGTGAGCAGCTGTTGTGGTCTTAGTTGCTGGCTGGGGTAGAACATTGACAGGTAAGAATGGTCGTGGCTCAAGAACTCTTGAAAATCACTTTCCAAGATGATGGCACTTTTTTTTTTTTTGTAGTGAAAAACAGCATGAGAAAGGAAAACCATCAGAAACTGCAGTTCTGGAGGTCCAGAGTGGAGCTCAGGATAAAAAAATGTCATTCTGAGCGCAGTGCTGTGGTCATTCAGGACTCTGGATCAGCCATGACCTTGTGTTTCAAGAACAGCTGGTGAGGATGCAGAGACAGCAGCACAGGTGGGGACACACTGGGCTGAGAACAAGGTGGGGAAGCACATGGGGTGTCTGCAGCCTGTGGGGAAACAGCCACAGGCCTGGGACAGTGTCGGATGGACCATGGTGGACATGGCCAAGAGCACTGGCAAGGCTGGATGTCCCTGCAAGAGCCAAGGTCTTTGTCCCCTTGGCTATGGCTGATGTCCCTGCCAGCGAGGCCTAAGAGGAGACACATGGTTGTCACGGCCATGGCACCCCATTGCTTCCTTGCACCCCCAGGGAGTGTCACACCATTGTCCTGCACTGGGCATCGCACTCCCCACAGCCCCAGGAAGAGCCCTGAGCCACCTGTGAGGGACAGGATCTCCCTTCCCAGGGGCAGGGGCTCAAGGCTTGGCCATTGTCCTTCATCAGACAAACCAAGGGCTTTCTCAGCATCAGAGCTGCTGCACTTTGCCTTTGCCTGATGCAATCACAGCCTCCAATTATCTGCTCCAACGAGTCCCTGGGGAGGCTTTGTCAGTAACAGCCCTCAGTGGGGCCCATTAATGCTTCAAGGTACTTTGGGGTTTGTTCTGACTTGGACTTCTTGAGCAGATCCTTCAGTCTGTCCTTGGTATCTGAGGTTCATGGACTCAGCACCAAATACGCCACGGGGCTCATTAAAACACAGAAAGCCCTAACGAGCGATGTTTCTTTCCGTAATTTTCTTTAAACCTTCCAGACTTGTAGAACTAACTGGAGAGGTTTCAATGGGACACTTGCTGATGAAGACTTCAAAGAAGATTTCATAAAGGAGGGTTTTTTCTTTCCAGGATGTTTTCTGTCATTTTTCAGTGTATAGAAGAAGCGACAGCAGCATTCTACACTGGACATTGATCCCGAGGGTCTCCTGAAGACATCTGGACAGGCAGGAGAACAGTCCTTGAGGCTGGACACTGTATGGACAACCTGGCTCCTCACCCCCACCCCCAGTCTGCCGGTTCCCTCATTGGCCACCAGAGATTGCATCACTTTTCCTCCATCAGACTTCTCCACTGAGCTCTGCAGGAGATGCTGCAGCTCCTGTGCACCAGCTCCACCTGCTCTCCTGGGCAAACACTGCACAGTTCAATAAACAGCAGAACACTTTCCTCAGCTGTGTGTGTAAGCTGGATCTGGTGAGGTCCAGCATCCACAAGGGACACCCACACAAGAACTGGTTTAGACAGAGAGATAGGAGAGGATCGAAATAAACACAATGAACGTGTTGACTGCCATGTTAATTAGAGCTCTGAAGAATGGGGCAAGTTTGTAACTCCCTGAAGCTCAAAGCAGAAACCAGACAGTTGAGAGGCCACTGAATGACCAAGGAGCAAGTGGAGGAGAAACCTGAGAGCACTGGGAAGGGCAAACATCCAGACAGTGCTGGAAAGTTGTCCTTGGGCAGGGACATTTAATCAGGAGAGGTGGGAACTCCTGAATGACGAGGGATATGAAATACTAGAGTGTTGGTAATAGAAGTACAGGGGAAGACCAATATTTCTTCTCCTACCCTTAGTGTACTTCCACATAATTAACTTTTTGGCTTTTTTCTTTTAAATTTTGATATGTTATAAAACAACTAAACAAAAATCTCCAATCAAAGAAAATACCAAACCAAACAAAATAAACAAAACCACCCACAAAACCAAAGCAAAACAAAAACCAAACCAACCAACCAAGAACAACAACCAAAAACAAAACCCAAACCAACCAATGAACCAAACAAACAAAAATCCCAAAACAAAAAAACAACAAGAAAAAAGTGCACGTTTCCAGGCAGACATCAGTCATCAGCTGTCTCACCATAAACAGCCAGGGCCATTTTAGGGGCCCAGTGTACCTGAGGTGCTGGCCTGGGATTGGCATCTATCACACAGGACCTGGGGAGACCAGAGCACCTTGCAGTGCAGGTGGAGCCTGGGCAGGGGTTCCCGGGGCATCTACACTGGCACCAGGTGTTTGTGTCCCTGGAGCTGAAGACATTTGTGTCCTAAACCCATGTCCAGTTCTAGAGAACTATTTCCTTTTCAAAGAAAAGAAACTCCCCTAAAAGGACCTTAAAATAAATAGAAAAATAAATAAATAAATAGAAAAATAAATAAATAAATAGAAAAATAAATAGATAGATATATAGATAGATAGATAAATAGAAATATGTTGACACCATCCTCTGCTTTGGATCTTTGTCTTCAGTTCCTCTTATTTTAATTTTCATTGACATCAACTGACATCTGATGGGCCTGCAGGCATGAAGCCAAGATCATGTTGTGTCTTGCACAGCGCCCCATGCCCTCTGAACCTTCCCTGCCCAGGACTCCTCACACGTTGCCCAGAGCGAGTCACACTGAGGGGTTGGCTGGTTCACTGGCTGAGATGTTGGTTTAGATGGTCACCTACAGCACAGGTGGATCCTGCCCCATCATCGCCTGCTCTGCTCCAGTCTGAAACAGAGCCCAACATCACAATGGGATCATGAGAGAACTGAGGTTGAAGGGACCTCAGGAGTCTGTAGTCCAACCTGTCACCAACTGGTCACACCAAGGTGCTCAAGCCTTGATTCAATCAGAGCTTTAGCAGGACTAGAGAAGTGATCATCCCTTTGTACTGGGCACTGGTGAGGCTGCACCTTGAATCCTGGGGTCAGTTTTAGGCCCCTCATGACAAGAAAGACATTGAGGTGCTGGAAAGAGTTCAGAGGAGGGTGACAAGGCTGGTGAAGGGTCTGGAGCACCAGTCTGATGAGGAGCGGTTGAGGGAGCTGGGGCTGTTCAGCCTTGAGAACAGGAGGCTGAGGAGAGACCTTATTACTCTCTACAGCTGCCTGAAAGGAGGTTTTGTCATTGCCACAGAGGCACCCCGTAGGTTAATTTAAGTGACAACAGGGTCCAAAACAACTTTTGTCAGACCGGTGAGGAACAGGGTTTTAGCACTCCAAAAGTGACTTAAATAAAGATTCGGATATCAGCTGAGGAAAATTATTTAAGGGGCAGCAACTAATACAGCAGGCGGTCCACGGTATGCATGCACTTGGCTTCACTCAAAACAATGCCGGAGCCGTCCCCGAGTCCCGGAGAAGTACACACTTGCCTAACACGCTGAGGGATTATTTTTAAAGAGATACACATACTCGTAGTGAGTACGGGAAGTGTACACTCACGATTCCGGGAGGGTAAATTTATAATACACTCGCAATCCTGCGAGGGTTGATTTACTTACACATGCAAGTGTGCACGGAATCCTACACGTGCTTATGTGGAAGCACGGGAGGAAAATACACTCATGATTGTCTGAGGGGCTCTCGGCGGCCACTCACGATTGTGCGAGGAAATAATTTATACATGTGCTCGTATTGGGCACGGAAAGTTACGCATGCAAGTGTGCACGGAAGGAAGATACACTCACGATTGTGCGAGGAAATAATTTAAAGTACGCTTGCAAATGGGCACAGAAAGTTATACGTGCATATGTGCACGAAAAGTATAAATATACTCGCAATCCTGCGAGAAGTTTTACTCACACCCGTGGTGGCGAGGCAAGCGCAGTCCCCATCCCGGGGAGGGGGTTCTCGGCGGTAGCATCTCGCTCGTGCTCCGAGAGACCTGCAGCAATGGGCAGAGTCTCGACGAGAGTCCCGTTTTTATACTGGCCAATCAGGTCTGACTGTAGGCATTCTAGCAGCTTCTCTGCACCCCCACACTGTCTGTGGGTGCCCCTGAAGCCTCCAAACATCCCCCACACTGGCCGCAGGCGCCCATCGGCTCAGTGTGCCTTGGCACTCCCTTCTCCTAATGGCCCTGGCCAGGGTGCTCTGGGGCCAAACAAAAGAAGCTGTTAGCCTCAAGTAGCAGAGAAAGAGAGGAGATGTGCCCACTCCTCCATACTGAAGGAGGGAGGGGGAGAGAGGGGGGGTTTGCATTCTGCCACAATCATGGAGGCTGTTGGTCTCTTCTCCCAAGTAGCAAGTGATAGGACAAGAGGAAATGGCCTCATGTTGCACACGGGGAGGTTTAGATTGGATATGAGGAAGAAATTCTTCAGGGAAAGGGTTTTGAAGCAATGGAACAGACTGCCCAGTGAGGTTGTGCAGTCCCCATCACTGAAGGTGTTTAAAACACAGATAGATGGGGCTCTTAGGGACATGGTTTAGTGCTAGATTAAGGTTATGGTTGGACTCAATGATCCTAAGGGTCTCTTCCAACCACAGTTATTCTATGATTCCATGATAAGTCATTTTTGCTATTTTCTTTCTCAGAGGACCATGCAGCCTCCCTGAGAGCCAGGACTTTTCTGAGGTGTTGGAGAGACGTCTCACGGCCACACCAGCCAGTTCCACCAGCCCCTGTCTGTCCCTTCCCAGACCAAACCTTTTCTCCATATCCCAACCTTCCAGGCGAATTTCTGGGACACAGCAAATGCTGTGCTGCTCTTCTGGGCTTGTTCAGAAGAGAGCAGCTTGCCAACATGTTGATGGGCTCTCTGTGCACCTCAAAGCTTTCCTGACCATTTTTCTCAATGCCCCACTTGCACCCAACCTTTCTGGTCCTTGATCTGTACATGAGGGGATTGAGCAGGGATGTTGGGAAGGTGTAGAAAAAAGGCTTTGTCAACCTATCTTGGGAGGGCTGTTCTGGGCATCCCACAGTCCAGGATGGGGCTGCTGTAGAAACCAGTGGCACAGGTGAGGTGAGAGGTCCAGGAGGAGAAGGCCTTGTGCCTGTCTACACTGGGGTAGAGCAGTGGTGCATTCATGGGATGCCCATGTGAAGAGGAAGGGGACAAACGGCTCTAAAATACAAACAGAAAACCATATCTGTGGCAAGAATGATGACTGCAGGGGTAGAAATCCCCATAGCCAAGGTGCAGCTGCCTTCTGGAGACAGACTGTCCAGCCTGTGACTCTTGCAAAATGAAGTGGGTGGCTTAGGGACAACACTGGTTGCAGGATGTGGCCACCAGAAAACAAAGAAACAAACAACACAACTCCTCAGCACTCAGTACATTTAAGAGTTGCAGGCAGAGATGGTGCCGTCATCATTCAGAAAGCCGGGCAGCAGCTGGGTCTGGGTGCTGGAACTGATGCAGGTCTCCAGGGAGGTCACACTGACCTCAGTTCAAGGAAGCACATCCCAGTGCTGCATTCAGGTGGTTTCTTGGAGAAGTTACTCTCAACAGGCTCTCAGGCTTCTGATCTAGTCATTCAGAGTCCTTCCACGGAGGGACAAACAACCTCTCTCAGGTGTGGTGAGAGGACAATAATCAAAATGGTGGTTGCAATGGGCTGATCTGTGACGAATGCCTTGGGACAGCTGCCACAGCGTGTCCAGGAACATGGGCACAGACCAGACCCTGCTCTCCTGGTCTTTCATGTCTCTCCCAGCAGGCCTGGCCATGCGAGACCACTGCTGTGTGCCCCACAGAATCACAGACTTGTTTGGGTTGAAGAGACCTCTGGAGATCATCCAGTCCAACTCACCTGCTAAAGCAGGTTCACCCAGAGCAGATCGCACAGGATCATGTCCAGGTGGGTTTGAATGTCTCCAGAGAAGGAGACTCCACACCTGCTCTGGGCAGCCTGTTTCAGGGCTCTGTCACCCTCCAAGTAAAGAAGTTTATGCTCATTATACAGATGGAACCTCCTGTTCTTCAGCCTGTGCCTGTTGCCACTCATCCTATCATTGGGCACCAGTGAAAGGAGTCTGGTCCTTCCTCTTTGCACCCACCCTTGAGATATTTATAAACATTGATAAGATCCCTTCTCAACTTCTCTTCTCCAGCTGAACAAACCCCTCTCTCAGGCTCTCCTCATCAGAAAGATGCTCCAGACCCATCGTCATCTTTGTAGCCCAACACTGGACTTTCTCCAGTAATTTCTTGTCCTTCTTAAACTGGGGAGCCCAGAACTGGACCCAGTAACTACAAATGCAGCCTCACCAGGGCAGAGTAGAGGAGGAGGCTTCACCTCCCTTGACCTGCTGGTCACATTCTTTGCAATGCACCCCAGGTACCACTGGCCTTCTTGGCCACAAGCGCATATTGTTGACTCATGGTCAACCTGTTGTCAACCAGAACTCCCAAGTCCTTCTCCGCAGAGTTGCTTTCCAGCAGCTCTGCCCCTAACCTGTAGTGGTGCCTGGGGTTATTCCTCCCCAGGTGCAGGACTTGCCCTTGTAGAACTTGGGTTCTCCTCTGTCCAGTCTTTCAACCTGTCCAGGTCTCGATGGATGGCAGCACAGCGTTCTGGTGTGTCAGCCCTTCCTCCCGGTTTGGTGCCCCCACCCTGCACTCTCGCACACTTCAGCTTTTCACTGGTGTTTCCCTCTCTGGGGCACTTTCCATCCCAGCCCAGCAGAGAAGCTCCATCTGGACAGGCCCTGTAGAATGAAATGGAGGAAACAGCGATCAGTGACAGTGTCTCTCTGGCTGCAACACTCAGGATATCCCAACACCAGGAATCCTTCAGGTCCCTGTGCCAGCCCCGTTCCCCAGGACAGCACCGAGTCCTGGCCCCGGGGCTCTTCAGGCAGCTCCTGCTGCCCCAGGGACAGCGCAGCCTGACCCAAGTTGTCACCCACAGGCAAAGGGTTTCTCTTTCCATGTCTGCACACAAAGAGTGCCCTGCTCTTCTCCTGGGATGTCCCACCTCCCCACAGAGCCTTTGCCCAAGGAGAGCACATCCGCACTGGCCTGGCTGCCATTCCTGCACGCTGTCCCCACGCTGCCCACAGCCCCGAGCTGGGGGTTTTGCTCTGTAGAGCAAGTGGGCTGTGGTGGCTCTGCGGGGCCATACTGGTCAGGCTGGGAGGCAGCCCCAGCTGGTGGTGCTCACTGCCACTGACCACCTCCCACACAAGCTCTTGGGTGGCCATGGAGGGTGCTCAGAGGGACCCTGCCTTATTCACCTTGTGCATGGGTGCTGGCCACCAACAAGCAACACCTGAGCAACCAGCCTGAAGTCCCTCGAAAGCCACACTGGGACCATGATCTCCTCACACTGAGCCCACAGAGAAATAAGCAAAGCAACGAGCCTCTTGAGAGTCTGTTACTAAGAAATGTTCTTCAAGGAACTTTGGAAGAAGAACTAACCCTCCAGGCACCGTGCTAAGGAGATGCCCTTGCTGATGGAGATGCTGTTCTGAGGCCGGCTCTGTCACAGGAGTGCCCACCGCCTGTCCTGGTCACAGGACTGACACACAGCAGGACGGCGACCAAGCCTTGGGAGCCCTCAGGCCTTGCAGCAAGACAAGGGCTGAGAAGGAGAGTGTGGGAGTGGAAAGAGAAGGACTCTGGGAAGAACAAGGCTGGCGCTGCCTGGCAGAGCTGCTCTGCTGTAACTGTTTCCTGCATCTTCACACACAGACACCTTGTGCTGAGCTTCACAAAGGCTGCAGAGGAAGGATCTCAGACAAACAGTTCACTGCAGGGTCATTTATTTTCTTTAAATACACAGAAACACGACTTCTCATTTACAAGGTCTTTGACTTGATCTATAAAGGTGGACAGAGATGTGGGATGAAAAATAACATTTCTTTGAGGGCAATATTATCGGAGTTAAAAAAGCAAAACCAAACAAGTATTCCCCGAACTCCAAAAATTAATCTAAAACTACAAAATACAAAAAAGACAGGTTGGACCTGTCATGAGTCATGTCATGAATGATATACAGAAGATGGGAAGTGTAATGCCTTTGAAAAGAATCCAGCCATTAGTACCTTCAAGGCATCCTTGAGCTCCTGGTTCCTCATGCTGTAGATGAGGGGGTTCACTGCTGGAGGAACCACTGAGTACAGAACTGACACCAGCAGGTCCAGGGATGGGGAGGAGATGGAGGGGGGTTTCAGGTAGGCAAACATGACAGTGCTGATGAACAGGGAGAGCACGGCCAGGTGAGGGAGGCAGGTGGAAAAGGCTTTGTGCCGACCCTGCTCAGAGGGGATCCTCAGCACGGCCCTCAAGATCTGCACATAGGACACCACAATGAACACAAAACAGCCAAAACCGATTAACAGACTAAACACAATAATCCCAAGTTCCCTGAGGTAGGAGTGTGAGCAGGAGAGCTTGAGGATCTGGGGGATTTCACAGAAGAACTGGCCCAGGGCATTGCCCTTGCACAGGGGCAGTGAAAATGTATTGGCCGTGTGCAACAGAGCATTGAGAAACCCAGTGGCCCAGGCAGCTGCTGCCATGTGGACACAAGCTCTGCTGCCCAGGAGGGTCCCATAGTGCAGGGGTTTGCAGATGGCAACGTAGCGGTCGTAGGACATGATGGTGAGGAGATAAAACTCTGCTGAAATGAAGAACAAAAACAGAAAGACCTGCACAGCACAACCTGAATAGGAAATGGCTCTGGTGTCCCAGAGGGAATTAGCCATGGACTTGGGGACAATAGTGGAGATGGAGCCCATGTCAAGGAGGGCGAGGTTGAGCAGGAAGAAGTACATGGGGGTGTGGAGGTGCTGGTCCCAGGCTATGGTGGTGATGATGAGGCCGTTGCCCAGCAGGGCAGCCAGGTAGATGCCCAGGAAGAGCCAGAAGTGCAAGAGCTGCAGCTCCCGTGTGTCTGTGAACGGCAGGAGGAGGAACTGGGTGATGGAGCTGCTGTTGGACATTGGCCGCCTGTGGGCATGAGGACCTGTGCAAGGAGGAAAAGGCAGTGTCAGGTTAGGGGAGACTTCTCTGAGGAAAATAAACATGCTGTTTCTCATGGAAAGCCCCCTCCCTGATGGAGGGATTTTTCAGCTCATTCTCTCTTTCTACCAGCTGAGAAAAAACAGTTTATCACAGTTAAAAATGCAGCTTGGGCATCTGGTTTCCATGAACACAGCTCTGGGGCAAAACCCCCTGAGTTGGTGTCAGAACAAAAACTGACCCACACTCGCACCCCAACCCCAGAGAGCAAGAGCAGCAGGGACAGGTGGAGAAACAGGCAAGGACACTGCAGTGCTACCAGAAAATAAAGCAAGGACAGAAAGGAAGACGGGCATGCTGTGGAACCTTCTCCTGACCCAGCTGTGCTGCTGCCACTCACATAATGACACTGTGGAGCAAGTACTTTTAGCACCTTATTTGAGTACCACGTTCCAGGAACCCTTCACCTGGAGGTCCAGCTGCTGAGGTGGAGACTCGTGACCTGGACCCCATGGCTTTGGGGCAGAGGGTCTGCTGGGGAGGAGAGGAGACCAGGGGTTGCACTGGGAAATGTGTCTGTACTGCACGGGATTGCAGGGGGGCCTGAATCCCCTCCCCAGCATTTCAGGTTGTAGCTCCCACTCCCTGCCCATGTCTGTGCTGCCTGCAGCTGTGTCTCTGTCCCTGGTCTGCTCCCTGTCAGTGTCTCAGACCCCGTCCCACCCGCTGTGTGCTCAGCTCTGTCCTGCTCACACCTCCTGGCACTGCCCAGGGGCAGCTCTGTGTGTGCAGGGGCTCAGGAGCAGCTCAGACACGTCCTAACGAGAACTGGGGTCTCAGTGTCTTCTCCAAAGAGAGAAATAAATCTCCATCTCCCACTGCAAACCCTGACGAGCAAGAGTGGAAAACTGAAAGCACAGACTCCTTCCCTTGCAGCTGTTCCTGTCTCGATGTCGTTGTTCAGAAGGACCCTCTGCCATGTCTGTGGGGGGATCTGGAGCTCTGAGCAGCCCTGACCCACACAGCCCCCTTCAACCCCACAAGCTCCCTGCCTGCCCTGCCGGGGGTCGCTCCTTCCACCCACAGCTGCTGCCATGGGCTCTCCCGGGCAGGCTGAGCGCTGACCCTGGCAGGCGGCAGAGTCCCTGCCCGGCACAGCCCTGGGGTGCAGGGACCCTGCTCTGCAGGACAGCCCTGGGCACCCCTGGGTGCTCCCCCTGCAATCACCCTCAGCAGAAGCTGCCATCATGGCCTCTCCCTCTGACAGTGCAGCCGGGAAGCGCTGGTCTGGACCATGTTCTTGTCCTCTACATGAGAAATACTGTGAGAGAGACCTGACAGACCTTGTAAATTGTGGGATGTATCATCTTTAGCAGATCCCTCCAGGAAATGCAGCTGCATTGTCCTACAGCCAGAGACTTACCGTGTTAGAACTGTGAAGACTGGTCTCTCAATGAGCCTTCAGCAACCAACCCCCCACATTGCCTTTAATCTCTCTGTGCCCGGCTCCTGTGCCTTCGGTGCTGCGGGCAGAGCCCTCAGCCCTGCTGCGTGTGCAGAGGAGCTGCTCCTGGGCAGAGCTGGCTCTCTGCAGCGCTGCCGCTGCCATGAGCTCCCTGTGTCCCAGGAGCCCAGCCCAGCTCAGCAGCACAGGAGCAGCCCATGATGTCCCTTTCTCTGTCCCCTCTGGGCTCCTCCAGGTGTCTCTGGGGCTCCAATGGCACAGCTTCGAAGTTGAAGTAATCAGTGATGTTGATTCTCTCTCCTCTGCAGAGACATTTCTTTCCAGCATTGTATTTTTCATGTTAAAAAATAAATTGGTATGACAACCATCTTTCTTGTCCCATCATTAGACAGGACACAAGGAATGTTACAGCAAAGTATCTAATTTCTCCAGGCTAGGGGAGGAATATCTTCAGTTGAATGAACTTAGGCATTTTGTTCTGGTTTTACACCCCTAGGTCTAGAGAGACATTCATCAGTCTTTGGCCATGTCATGTCTGTGCTCTGATTCAAAGCCTTTGCACACATGGGCTCTTGGACACTTGGTACCAGGTTTCCTGTGGCAGGTCAGAGCTGGGCTGGTGCCACAGCTGGGGTGGCTCAGCCCAGATGTGAGGCAATGTCCTCAGCCAGGGACCTGACTGGGGGAGCTGGAGCTGTCAGTGCTGCAGACAGAGCTGTGACACGGATGGAATGAACTGCCAGGCAGGGTGGCAGGAGTGAGTTCATCTGGTCTGCAAGGACAGCAGCCTCCAAGCACAGCAACAGTCCAGATCAAAGCTCAGTCCAGACCTGTAAGGCAATTCAAGGGCCCCATAATGAGCTGTTACTACTGCAGGAACACTTAAAGGTGAAACAAAGACAGTTTGTAGCTACTGATGAATTTAATAAGGGAAAGAGATGAGAATCCCTGTGTTCTCTTGTCCTCCCTCTTCACCAGCAATGTGTCCCAGGCCTCTGTGACTTGAGACGGGAATGTGGAGAACAAGCAGCAGTGCATGGGGATCAAGTCAGGGGTCGCTGGAACTAACACAATCCTTTCCAGTCTATGGGACAGCAGGGGCAGCATCCCAGGAGCTGGGACAGCAGGACGATGTCACAGTGAGGGCACTCTCCACCATCTTGGAAAGTTCATGGGGACTGGGGGGACTCCCTGACCACTGGCAGCTCTCACACAGTGTGTGCACTTTTCAAAATGGCCAGTGGGTGAGCAGGGGAACTAAGGGCTGTGCCCCAGAGCATGTCCACTGGGACCCCATTTCTGGGTGTCTGGAAGAGAAGGTGACGGGGTTTGCCCAGGGCAGGTTGTGTCTGTCCATCCTCTTTGCTTTCTGTGAGGAAAGGACAGGGTTGTGAACATGGGCAGAGCAGTGGTGGTCTGTTACCTGGAAGTCAGCTAGGAATCCAGCATCATCCCCCACAATATTCTTGTGTTCAGAGTAGGATATTATGGTCTGTGTCAGTGTGTGAGTAGATGGGTAAAACCAATCTGGATGGTTGGGCTTGGAAAGGTGCTGTAGAAAGGGAGAAACTTTCCAGTCCTGAGGACAGTCAAGCACTGGAAGCTGTTTCCCAGGAGTGCGCACCCACTCTGTCCCAGAAAGTGACCAAGATGTGTTTGGATAAAGCCCTGAGCAATCTGGTCTGACCCTGCTGTGAGCAGGAGGTTGGTCAAGACACCTGCTGAGGTCCCTTTGAGCCTGAATGGCACTGTCCTTCCTTCCCCTTCATGTTTTCAATTTAGGGACAGCTCTCAGGTGCTCCCTGAGGAATAGGAATAATTCACAGGAATAATTCACATGTGCAGGGCTGCTTTACAAGTGCCTCCAAACAGTCCTGACCACAACTTTTGCATTCCTTTTCATTTGCCCCAGTCCAGGGTCTTTTTTGCTCTCCTAATGCCCTTGCAGAAAGAACAACCCTCCTTGTTAATCCTTTCAGAGCAGGTTGTTCAAGAGGTGTCAGCATCCATGTACACAGTCTGCACATCAGCCAGGCAGCAAAGCCACCGTTACAGAAATGGAGATGAGGCACTTGACCAGCTCCTTGCACCCAGATATCAGCGTGACATGTCTGCTGAGATTCCCGGGAACACCTGAACTGCAAGAGCAGAGCATGTGAGTCCTGGTTGGGTATCCTGGCTTGTCTCCTGACCCATGTGGTGCTTCAGGTTGTGAAGAGAATCAAAACCAGCCATTGCACTGGGGTAGTTCCATTTTACACGTGTCACACAGGGCAGATGAAGGGAGCTCAGAACTCCAGACTCTGCTGCACAGTTGGGACTGCAGAGACTGGAAATGCAGGTGACAGTGTGTGTCAGTGCACACACATAAAGATTCTGGCTTCCTTTGTGCTTTGCACTGACCTGGGATCTGTTCCTTGGCCTTCTTTGTCTCAAAAAGAAACTATTCCCCTATACCACCTCCACTGCACACCAGGATAAAAAAAGGAGAAAAGTTATGAAAGAAGGTTGATTTTGGGGTAATTCTGTCCAAGAGTGGTAGTCTTTAAATGATTTAAAAAAAAAAGTGAGAGAAAAATAATTGTTCTAAGAGCTTCTTTGAAGACACAACTACTGAGGTGTAGTAAATGTTTTGAAAAGCAAGAATGACTGTTAGGAATGAAATTAAAGAGCTTTAGTTCATCATGATCATCAGTGAGAATAAGGAGTTCCCTGTTACTGTTACTAGTGACAACACCACTGTTCACAAACATCCTTCAGAGCATCTCCATTGTTCCTGGGCTCCAAAGCTCATCCTGCTCAGAGTTTGACAGGATTGCTGCAAACCCCTGTGACCCAGATCTCTGCAACTGTCTCTGCTCAACAGCCTTTTACCCCAGGAAGGGGAAAACTGCCAATGCAGACACCACCCAGTGCCCAACCTGCCTGGAGAGCCAGGACAGTTGTGCCACACAACAGCAGCCTCTGAGGGAACCTGGAGGTGATGGAACTGAAATGCTTTCAACCCAAATCAAAGAATCACAGAATCATTGAGGCTAGAAAAGACCATTAAGAACATGGAGTCAAACTGTAAATCAAACACTGCCCAGTCCACCACTAAACCATGTCCCAAAGTGCCACATCTCCACGTCTTTTAAACACCTCCAGCAATGGAAGCTCCAATCCTGAGCTGGCAGGACACCATTGGCTGCAGTTGGACATAAGATACTGGTCATGGCTGTGAGTTCAGCCCTCGCTGGCAGAATGTCTCACACCCTCACTGAGGAGGGCAGGGGGCTGGGAGATGGGAGCACGTTTCAGTTTCCAGATCCCAGCACAGAGCCCAAACCATCCTGCCCTTGGACTCTGGATCCCATTTCCTGAGATGCAAAGCTGGTGGGGCTTCTGAGGATAATCATGTTAAAAGGCATGAATAATCCTTCAGGTGTTTGTGTAACTTGTCTAGGAATGTCAGTCGTATATGCTTATATTTACAGATTTGTAAAATAGGACACTGCATCTGTGGTCGCCCCTCTGGCAACGACAATTAAATAGGTATTTGCACTATAAGGCTCCATACCTCATCCACAAGCACACATCTAAGTGGTTCAGATGAAGGGTGGTCTGGCAAACGTCACCCTTTGTGTCCCCAGGTGATGGACACAGCTCATGTGCCTCTGCAGAGAGTGGCAGGAGCTGGATCCCCTTCTCGGGACAGACTCCTTCCAGGAGAGACACAGACACAGGGGGAACTCATCAGGGCTTTACGGCATTTCACTGGGCATCAGTTTGACATATTGGGTGCTGTCCTGTGACTGCCCTTTCTCCACAAATGATCATACAAACACAATGATCGACTGAGACGTGGTCATAAAGGGCTGTTACGGACAAGAAAGCTCACCATGAACTCTGGAGAAAGTGAGGAAGTTCATAATAAGTAGTTAATAAGTTTATAATAAGAAGAACAACCAAGAAGCTCAAGGCCTCTTCTGAAGAGCGGGAGGCCCTGAGCAGCCGTGATTGGCCATTGCAGGTGTGGGAGAGGGTCAGGGCATGTCAGGGAGAAGCAATGAGATGGCTGATGGCTTCAGTGAACCCTTCCAGCCATGTCTGAGCCCAGAAATGGAAAGCAGTTGATGTCTGCAGGTGGAGGAGGAACAGGAGGAAGATTTTCCTGGGAATATGGAAGGAAGAAAGGCCTCTCTTGGGCTA
Source organism: Columba livia (assembly GCF_036013475.1). NCBI lineage: Eukaryota > Metazoa > Chordata > Aves > Columbiformes > Columbidae > Columba > Columba livia. Next base: position 230,450 of record NW_027043036.1, read on the forward strand.
ATCATGTATGGCAGTGCCATTTGCATGCTGTGGGCATGGCTGTGCCTGGGAGATGGGGAACGGCTGCTGCTGGGGTGGCTGTGCTCAGTCATGGCCCATGAGCTGACCCTGCTCTGCTCCTCTCTTACACTGCCCACACTTGGATGGTCCTCAGGAATCATCCATGAGCCTGGTGGATCCATGAACCTCCTGGAGTGATGGGTATGGATCCAAACAGAGGATTCAAGCAAGTGTGGGATTGGGACATTGAGGTGATTGATGACCATTGCCAGGTGTATGAAAGAAGCTGGATGAGTTGTGAGTTGGGTTGCAAACTGGCTTAAGGAGAGAAGCCAGAGAGTGGTAGTCAATGGTGCAGAGTCTAGTTGGAGGCCTCAGGGGTCAGTAATGGGGCCAATATTATTCAGTATATTCATTAACGATTTAGATGAGGGAATAGATTGTACTATCAGCAAGTTTGCTGATGACACTAAGCTGGGAGGAGTGGCTGACACGCCAGAAGGCTGTGCTGCCATCCAGAGACCTGGACAGGCTGGAGAGTTGGGTGGGGAATAACCTAATGAAATTTAACAAGGGCAAGTGTAGAGTCCTGCATCTGGGCAGGAACAACCCCAGGTTCCAGTATAGGCTGGGAAATTACATATTAGAGAGCAGTGTAGGGGAAAGGGACCTGGGGGTCCTGGTGGACAACAGGATGACCATGAGCCAGCACTGTGCCCTTGTGGCCCGGAAGCCAATGGCATCCTGGGGTGTATTAGAAGGGGCGTGGCTAGTAGATCGAGAGAGGTCCTCCTTCCCCTCTACTCCACCCTGGTGAGACCGCATCTGGAATACTGTGCCCAGTTGTGGCCCCTCAGTTCCAGCAGGACAGGGAACTGCTGGAGAGGGTCCAGCGTAGGGCAACGAAGATGATTAAGGGAGTGGAGCATCTCCCTTATGAAGAAAGGCTGAGGGAGCTGGGTCTCTTTAGTTTGGAGAAGAGGAGACCAAGGTGGGACCTCATTAATGTTTATAAATATATAAAGGGTGAGTGCCATGAGGATGGAGCCAGGCTCTTCTCGGTGGCAAACGATGATAGGACAAGGGGCAATGGGATCAAGTTGGAACACAAGAGGTTCCACTTAAGTTTGAGAAAAAACTCCTTCTCAGTGAGGGTGACAGAGCACTGAACAGGCTGCCCAGGGAGGTTGTGGAGTCTCCTTCTCTGGAGACATTCAAAACCCGCCTGGACATGTTCCTGTGCGACCTCACCTGGGCGTTCCTCCTCCAGCAGAGGGATCGGACTTGATGATCTTTTGAGGTCGCTTCCAATCCCAAACATACTGTGATACTGTGTGATTTGCTCACAGGCATTTCCAACTCCACAGAAAACCAGAGACTTGCAGTTAAAGCAACAGCACTTGACATAAACACCACCCCCAAAACACAAAACACTCACACTGACCACAGGAAAAGCCTTGAAAAACATTGGAGAAATATCTACCAGGTCCCAGGGCTCAGCCATTCTGGTGATGAACAAGCATCAAGGGCTGACATGGCACCAGAGCCACCTCCACATGGCCCTCACCACTTGGAACCAGTGTCTCCAAGTCTTGCCTTCAGCAGCCTCCAGGGACAGGGACCTGCACTGGTTGTTTCCTTCACAGCTGTGTCAGTGATGGCCCTTCATGGGGTCCCAAACACCCTCAGAAACTTGGTATTGCTTCTGCCTTTCATTTCATTAGAGGTTTGTTCATTCTCTCAGTAGCTGCAGTTCAGGATCACGGCAGCAGAGGGCTCATTAACATCTAAAATGCTCTTACAAGCCAAGGCTCTGTGCATCATTTTCCTAAAGGCTTCAAGTCTCGTGTGGATGATTAGGGGGATTTCAGGAATAACCAAACAGAGAGCATTTCCATAATAAATAGCAATAAAGCCAAATTTCTTCTATTCACTTCCCTGCTCGCCCTTCCCTCCCTTTCCAGAACAGGTGGTATCAGCAGACTACAGTTCATATTGATGTGGAATGTCTCCTAGGAAAGACTGAATATGTCAGAAAAGTACGTAACTAAATCACCATATGAGCAAGGGGAAAGGCCAGGACAGCTCAAGAGGAATCACACTCCTCTGGACCAAGAGGTGGGTGTTCCTGGCAATCTCAGGTGCCACAGCACAGTGATACTTGTGTTCAGGAGCTGGTCAAGTGACCCATCTCCTGTTCTGTAATGGTGTCTGAGTTTGCTCAGGTCACCCCTGACTTGAGCCCCATCCACTGCTGGGTGTTCTCCAGACTCCTGCCTTCAGGAACAAAGTCCCAGGAGACCTTGCTGGTGAAGATGGAGGCAAAGAAGCCATGAAAAACCTCAGTCCCATCTGATTCTACTCTTACGAAGTTCAGCAGCAGGTCTATGTTATCCTGGCCTTTTTCTGTAAGGAAGCTCTGTCAGCTCATCTTGCTGCCCTCAGCCTCCCCTGCAGGTATCAATTCCAGGGTAGCTTTGGCATATTCTCTGCATCCATGGATAAGGTTTCTAAATTCCACCTTTGCAGCTTCCCCTGCTCCCACCTCCTGTGTGCTGCCTTTGTGCCCTGCAGCTCCAACAGTTCAGATCAGCAGCTTCATGAGATAAATTCTCCTTTCCACGGGGACTTGGAGAGATCATTCTTGTGCTTGGAGCAGGCTGTCCTGTAAGGCTGATCCTCAGCTCCTTCACCCTTCACACCTACTTCCATGTCACCACTTTGCCCACCATCCCCCATTATGTCAAAGCCTTCTTCTCTGGAGCCCACCAGCCTGTGCTCTGCTGCTGGCCTTCCTCCCTCCCCTCTGGTGCCTGGGACCCCACTGTGTCCTGGTCACAACAGACAAGGCGGACACTGATGTTCACACCCCTCACCAGCTCTTCCTTGTTTCCCAGTTACAGATTCAGGTGAGCATCACACTGGTTTGCCCACCAGCCAGCCACATTAAGAAATTGTCCCAAGATCTTCTAGAATGTTGGCACCTACAGCTTTGACTGGTCAATGAATGCCAGGGCAATTGCAGTTCCCCATAGGAACCTGCTCATTGACTGCAGGATTCCTCAGGTTGCTGACAGAAGATCTTTTCCATTTGTTCTCCATGATCAGTTATTTTGTAACACCAAACATGTTGTCACCCAGTACTTGGTTTACATGTCAAAGTCTTGGAACTGGGGGTAGGTGTGGCTGTGCTACAGTTGTCACCTCTCTGAGAAGACAACAGGAGTTTGACCAATGTCAGACAGAGCCGATTTCAGCTGCTCCAAGATGGACCCACTCCTTGCCAAATCTGAGCCACTCAGTGATGCTGGCAGCACCTCTGGGATATTGTATTTGAGAAAGGGTAAAAAACGCTGCACAACAGCAGGTGGGAGAGAGGAGGGAGGAGATGGGAGAGAAAAGCACTGCAGACACCAAGGTCATATCCCATAGGACCCAAGTAGGTCTTTCAGCAGGCCAAAGCTTGCTCTCCTGAAATCCTGCTCTTGGCCTTGTTCTCATCTCCCAGGAGCCTCAGCTCCACTTTCCCATCCCTGACTGTTCCATCCTGACCAACTCTTTCTCGTTTGTAAGTGTGAAGTCCCACAGGGCACCTCACCCCACTGACTCCTCAGTCACCCGTGTCAGGAAGATGTTGTCAATGAGCTCCAAACCCTCCTGGATGGCTGGTACCTTGTAGATATTCTGATATCTCAGGTCTGCCACGAGGACACGGCCCTGGAAACATGAGGCTTCTTTCATTTGTCTGAAGGAGGCCTCATCTCATTCCTCTTCCTCATCAGTGAGTGTATAGGTGATGTCCAGTCACCTCAACACTGCCCATGTTGTTCTGCCCTCTCATGCTGACTCCTCACCATTCAGCTGACATTGTCTGTCCCCAGGCAGAGCTCCACGCATTCCTGCTGGTCTCTCATATGAAGGGAAACTTCCCCTCAAAGTCCAGACCTCTGATATTATGAGTATCAGACGCCCAAGGCCCCACAGTTTCTCCAGAAGATGGTATTTGTAGTGCCCTTCAACTCCACATCCTGGTATCTTGGGACAGAAATCCTTATCAGGATAAGCCGTCTGCACACAAACATTATGAGCTGAACAAATGGAGCTTCAGTCAAGGGAGAGTGCAGACCTTGAGAAAATCTGGTGTTCGCCCATCAGAAAGCTCTAAAGATTTAAAAAGGGAAGTGACCAGTTCTGTATCGGGGCAGGAGAACAACCCCATCCATCAGGACAGAGCAGGACCTGACACACCGAGCAGTGACCCTGAGGAGAAGGGCCTGGGCACTACAAGGTCCCCACACCAGCCCGTGGTGCACGCTCACCATGAACAAGGCAGCTGCACACGGGGCTGCATGAGGAGGAGCGTGGGGACCCAGACACCTGCAGTTCTCATCCCATTCGGTTCAGCACTGGTGTGACCCACACACACGCGTGTGTGCCAGTGTGCGGCTTCCCAGTTTGGAGCAGCAGGGAGGAAATGGAGAGTGCAGGGCTGTGCCAAGGCAGGTTCAGCACCTTGTGCACATGGTGTGGGGTGCTGAGGGACCTGGGCTGCTTTGGCCCAGCAGCGCTGGGGAGGCTGCAGCAGTGCAGGAGTAGCCTGAGAGTGCTTGAAGGGCGGTTTCAGAGATGGTGGAGGTTTTCTGCATAGTGGGAAAGAGCTTGAGAAAGAAATAATGGCCCAAAGTGCAGCTGGGGAGGTCCAGGCTGGACATGAGCAGAAAGGAATGTGATGGAAGGGCAGTGCTGTGGGGGAGCAGGTCAGCAGAGGGAGTCTGCATCAGCCCAAGGCTTTGTGCTTCAAGGACCAGCTGGGGAGGATGGAGAGATCTCAGCAAAGGAAGGAAGATGCTCAGACAAGAGCAAGGTGGGGCAGCAGGGGGGATGTCTCCAGCCTGCAGGGACAGAGGTGCAGGGGATGCCACAGCACAGGACAGGCTGTCGTGGAGATGATCACGGGATGGAAAGAGGCTGAAAGCCAGACCAGACATGAGCTCCTTCTCCCCTTGGCTGTGGCTGTTGTCTGCACCTCTGATGCCTGTGAGGAGACACCTTGTCCTTCCAGCACAGGGGCCTCATGGCCTCCTTGTCCCCAGGCAGGAACCTGGGAGGTGTGGGACCATAGTCCTGCCCTTGGCCTTGCACAGCCCCACATCACACTGTCCCAGGAAGGGCCCTGGGCAACGTGGGAGGGACAGGACCTGATTTCTAAAGGGGAGTCAAGGCTTGGCCCTTTGGTTAATGAAACACATCCAAGTTTACTGATCATCAGAGAGACCTTTACTTTGCTTTTCCTTGCCTATCATCACTGCCTCCAGTTTTCTGCTGTCCAGACCCTGAGACAGATTCTCAGTTGTGTCCCTTAGTGGGACCAATTAACATTACAAGAAACTTTGGAGTTTGATTCTGACTTTGACTTCTTGGGAGGTTTCTCCAACTTCCTCCAGGGTCTGAGGTCCATGGACTCAGCACCAAACCCACCGGAGGGATCATTAAAGCACCTTGGGCTGCTCCTGTGCTGCTGAGCTGGGCTGGGCTCCTGGGACACAGGGAGCTCATGGCAGCGGCAGCGCTGCAGAGAGACAGCTCTGCCCAGGAGCAGCTCCTCTGCACACGCAGCAGGGCTGAGGGCTCTGCCTGGGGATCTCAGGAGACGAGCAAGGCAGAGAGAGATTAAAGGTGGTCAGGACTGGGAGGATGACTGAGAGCTCACTGGAGGAGAAACCTTTGCAGCCCTTGCCATGGTAAGTCTCTGGGTGCAGGGCAGTGCAGCTATAGCTCCTGGAGGCATCTCCTGAAACTGGCACAGGCACAGCTTGTGGGGTCTGTAAGGACGGGGCTCTTGTCAGGCCATGTTGAACAGCTGTGAAGCCGGGTGAGCACCCAGGGGTGCCCAGGGCTGTCCTGCAGAGCAGGGTCCCTGCACCCCAGGGCTGTGCCGGGCAGGGACTCTGCCGCCTGCCAGGGTCAGCGCTCAGCCTGCCCGGGAGATCCCATGGCAGCAGCTGTGGGTGGAAGGAGCGACCCCCGGCAGGGCAGGCAGGGAGCTTGTGGGGTTGAAGGGGGCTGTGTGGGTCAGGGCTGCTCAGAGCTCCAGATCCCCCCACAGACATGGCAGAGGGTCCTTCTGAACAACAACATCGAGACAGGAACAGCTGCAAGGGAAGGAGTCTGTGCTTTCAGGTTTCCACTCTTGCTCGTCTGGGTGTGCAGTGGGAGATGGGGATTTATTTCTCTCTTTGGAGCAGACACTGAGACCCCAGTTCTCGTTAGGACGTGTCTGAGCTGCTCCTGAGCCCCTGCACACACAGAGCTGCCCCTGGGCAGTGCCAGGAGGTGTGAGCAGGACAGAGCTGAGCACACAGCGGGTGGAACGGGGTCTGTGACACCGTCAGGGAGCAGACCAGGGACAGAGACACAGATGCAGGCAACAGAGACATGGGCAGGGATAGGGAGCTGCTACCAGGAGTGCTTGAGACAGGATTCAGAACCCTCCCTGCCCTCCTCCACAGTGCAGACACATTTCCAAGTGCAACCCCTGGTCTCCTCTCCTCCCCAGCAGACCCTCTGCCCCAAAGCCATGGGGTCCAGGTCACGAGTCTCCACCTCAGCAGCTGGACCTCCAGGTGAGGGGTTCCTGGAATGTGTTACACAGAAAAGGTGCTAAAAGTACTTGCTCTACAGTGTCTTCATGTCAGTGGTAGTGAGCACCGCCAGGTAAGGAGAAGGTTTCACAGCATGCCCGTCTGCCTTTCTGTCCTTGCTTTATTTCTCTGGAGCACTGCAGTACCCTTCCCTGTTTCTCCACCTGTCCCGGGTGCCCTTGCTCTCTGGGGTTGGGTTGGGTATGATGAACTGTTTTTTCAATTGAAAGAAAGAGAGAATGAGCTGAAACATCCCTCCATCAGGGAGGAGGTTTTCCATGAGAAACAGCATGTTTATCTTTCTCAGAGAAGTCTTCCACAACATGTCACTGTCTTTTCCTCCTATGGCAGGTCCTCATGCCCACAGGCAGCCAATGTCCAACAGCAGCTCCGTCACCCAGTTCCTCCTCCTGGCGTTCACAGACACACGGGAGCTGCAGCTCTTGCACTTCTGGCTCTTCCTGGGCATCTACCTGGCTGCCCTCCTGGGCAACGGCCTCATCATCACCACCATAGCCTGGGACCAGCACCTCCACACCCCCATGTACTTCTTCCTGCTCAACCTCGCCCTCCTCGACCTGGGCTCCATCTCCACCACTGTGCCCAAATCCATGGCCAATTCCTTCTGGGACACCAGGGCCATCTCATACTCAGGATGTGTTGCACAGCTCTTTTCGTTTTCCTTCTTGATAGTAGCAGAGTATTTTCTTCTCACCGTCATGTCGTACGACCGCTACGTTGCCATCTGCAAACCCCTGCACTACGGGACCCTCCTGGGCAGCAGAGCTTGTGTCCACATGGCAGCAGCTGCCTGGGCCACTGGGTTTCTCAATGCTCTGCTGCACACGGCCAATACATTTTCACTGCCCCTGTGCAAGGGCAATGCCCTGGGCCAGTTCTTCTGTGAAATCCCCCAGATCCTCAAGCTCTCCTGCTCACACTCCTACCTCAGGGAACTTGGGCTTATTGTGGTTAGTGCCTGTTTGGTTTTTATGTGCTGCATTTTCATCGTGGTGTCCTATGTGCAGATCTTGAGGGCCGTGCTGAGGATCCCTTCTGAGCAGGGACGGCACAAAGCCTTTTCCACCTGCCTCCCTCACCTGGCTGTCATCTCTCTGTTTGCCAGCACCTCCTTTTTTGCCTACCTGAAGCCCCCCTCCATCTCTTCCCCATCCTTGGACCTGCTGGTGTCTGTTCTATACTCGCTGATACCTCCAACATTGAACCCCCTCATCTACAGCATGAGGAACAGGGAGCTCAAGGATGCCCTGAGGAAACTAATGGAGGGATGCATTTGAAAAATAATAAAGTGTTCATCATCTTCTCTTTAACAAATAACAGTTTTAATGTAACTCATTAGAGGCCCAGACTTGTGTGTGTGTGTGTGTTGGTGGTGTTTATTTTTTAATAAATCATGATATTTTTGTCATCCCCTTTCTAATTCATTGTCAGGTTTTTTTCAAACCCACTGGCTGCATAAATATGGACCCATGCTCTCTGTGTATTTAAACAAAATAAAGGGCTCTGCAGTGATTTTTTTTTTTCACTGATATTCTTCCTGCAAGGCCTGTTTGGAGCTGCAGGGACAGGTCCTGTGTGCATGGGAGGAGGGAAAAGAGTCCAGCGTGGCAGCCCTGCCAGGGAGCAGCAGTGCTTGTTCTTCCAGAGCTGTTCTGGTTCCACTCCCACACTCTCCTTCTCATCCCTGGTGTTGGTGCAAGGTTTGAGTGCTCTGGCAGCTTGGTCACCGTCCTTCTGTGTGGCAGTTCTTCTAGAACACACCCAAGAAAGTGGCCACAGATGCAAACACCAGGGTACAGAAACAAAGAGCGTGTGTGTGCAGGGCTGGCACACATCAATGTCCTCTCACAGCCAGGCTCCTGCCAGAGACCTGCAGGACCAGCAGAGCAGGGCCTGGGCTGTGCCCCTGTGCACGGGACACCCCACAGAAGGAGCCTCAGGTCAATCATCATCAACTGGCCCTTCACAACTACCATTCACAGCACTGGCTTCTCATCCACAGAGGTTGTTCTTCCCTCCATGGATGGACACTCAATGAATAGTTCAGCAGTCCCTTTTTGCTTTGTACAAATGAGATGTGAGCACGCACATCATGTACCTGAGGTGACATGAACGTGAGCGAGCATAAACACCATCAACTATTCCTTGGGGCTCCATGAAGGTCTGTGGCACAGAGAGTGGCTTGAGGTCACATCACATTGGGAAACCACCTGAATGCAGCACTGGGATATGCATCCTTGATCTGAGGTCTCCGTGTCCATTCCTCATGGCGTTGGACATCTCAGATGAGTGCAGAGCAGGTGACACACCACAGGGATGAGGTGTCTCCTGTCTCTTTGGAGTGGCAACAGGAGGCCAGAGGGACACTGTGACTCCTGCCTCTGTGTGTAAAATGGACAGACTCTGTCTCTGAGCATACCTGGGTGCAGAAGGAGTCCTGAGACCAGCTCTGATGTGGACACCTCACAGAACCCTGATATTTCTGTGTGTGACTCCAGGAACAAACCCCCCTGGATCAGTGAGATTCATCTCAGCTGCTTTGGACAGGATCACTGCAAGTGCTCTTGTCTGCTACATCACCCTTGCCCTTGATTCCACATTGTGCTCTCAAAAGTTCCCTAGAAACCAGAGAGGTTCTGGGGTCCTTAAAAAATGCAGAACTCAGTCCCATCTTCAAGAAGAGCACAAACAGGAATGGGGAGAATAACAGTCTGGCCACCCTACCTCCCTCCTTGGGAAGGGGATGGGACAAGCCTCCTGCAGCCATTTCCAGGAATGTGAAGGACAAGGAAGGGATTGCTAAACTCAAATGGACAGGGGAAGGAAAGGCATGTTGTGTACAGGGCGTTTGCAAGGCTCAGCCATGGTCTTCTTCTGGCCAGAGTGGTGCTGATGGGGCTCAAGAAGTGGATGCTGGGTGGGAAGTTGGCTGAACCATCAAGCCCAAATATCATCAGTGGTACAAAGTCCTGTGTGCAGCCAGTTACTGGTGTCATCTCTCAGTGACCAGCACTTAGGCCAATATTGTTGAATATCTTTATTCTCCCTTTTTAAGATATAACAGAGAGCACTTTCAGTGCCTTTGAGGATGATGCAAACCTGTGTGGAGGCCTTGAGCAACCTCACCTGGTTCACCCTGAGCAGGAGAGTGAGACAAGAAGAGTGAGACAAGGGCTCTCTGCAAACCTGAGGTATTCTGTGGTTTGACAGAATTTTTGCCTTGGAGAGGTTTCAGGAGAGAGAATAGGTATAGAGATATAGAAGGTGTTAACATAAAAAAAAGCAGTTCCAGTGAGGAGTGCTTTTCACTTACATTGTGAGTAGGAAATATATTTGACAAATTTGAACAAGGCGGGGAAGTGAGATGGGTGTCTACAGCCTGTGGGAAAGAGGGGCAGCTATAGGAATGTGCTTCTGCCTTTGTCAGGTCCTGGGTGCTAAGGAGGGGGAATGGATGGTTGTGGTATTATGAGGTTACATGTGTCTCAGACACTCATAATCCAGTCAGAATCATGTGGCTGTGAAGGGGACAGTGAGGTCAGTTCTGTCTCTGGAGGTGACAACCCAGCAGCAGGGACATGGCTGGGAAAGAACCTCAGCCTAAGTATGACAGATCCTACCCAGGAAGAGATCTTGGAGACAGGTTGTCACATCCATCCCACCTGAGAACATGACGGGACAGCAGCAGGGACATGGTCGTGTGTATCAGAGAAGCTGAAAGGCCAGCAGCACTCACGGGATTTAGGAGATCATGATGAGGTTACTTCTCTCTGGTCAAGTGCAAGACCACATGAAGAATAACAGGTTGGGATCTCTGCTTGATGGGCAGTTTCTGAGATGGTAAAGCTTCCAAAGTAGTGGGAAAAAGCAGCAGAGAAAAAAAACTAAAGCCACAAAGTGCAGATGGGGAAGTAGAGACTGGTTATCAGGAAGAAAATATGTCACTGTAAGAGCAGTGCTGTGGGGCAAGAGGTGACCCAGAGGGAGCTGGATCAGCCCATGGTTTGTGTTCCAAAGTGCAGCCAGTGAGGGTGTAGACACAGCAGTGAAGGTGCAGAAATGCTGGATGAGAGCAGGTGGGGAAGCGAGATGGGTGTCTGCAGCCTGCAGGGAAAGAGGGGCAGGGGTAGCACCGTGTAGAACAGCCTGTGGTGGAGATGGCAAAGGGCGCTGTAAGGCCTGAAGGGACCCACAGAACCCAGGTCTGTGTCTCCTTGGCCAGGGCAGTTGTATCTGCCACTGAGGCCCAGCAGAAGACATGTTGTCCTCATGGCACTGGGGCCTCGGTGCCTCCTTGCAGCCCCATGGGGAAGCTGGAAGTTGTTGTCCCAGTGTTGTCCTTCCCTGGGCCTTGCACACCCACATCCCACGGTCCCAGGAAGAGCCCTGAGCCGTGTGTTTACATCTCATCTGTACAATGAAAACATGGACTTTTGACCTAGTATTTCACAGAACCTTAGAATGTCCTGAGTTGGAAGGACCCACAAGGATCATGGAGTCCAACTCCTGTCCCTGCACAGGACACCCCACAGGTCACCCCGTGTGTCTGAGGACATTGTCCAGTCTCTTTTTGAACACTGTCAGGTTGGGGCCGTGACACCTCCCTGGGGAGCCCGTTCAGTGTCCAGCACCTCTGGGGGAAGAACCTTTCCCTCATGTCCAACCTGACCCTCCCGTGGCACATCTTCCTGTCATTGAGTAGAACAGGAATTTCAAGGATGTTTGAGGAGGTGCCTTTAAGATTTCACAAGTCTATGTTCTATAAAGACAGAGGTTCAACTTGTGAAGCACACAAGGCTAAACCTAAATTAGTGTGATTTGTGTTTTCTAAACTCTGGGTACAGTCACTTAAGCGTATTTACAAATCTCCTTCTTGCCAATCTTCCCTTATATTCCCACACCTACAATTAGAGTCATGCTCAGTATAAAGCTGGAGCTGACATTTCTGGCTGGTTACTTCCGTTAGTTCAGATCTGCCAGGTACTTTGGTTAGTTTAGTTTGGAAGTTGCATTCTGTTGGGAGTTTTGAGTGAGTTTTTTGCTGTTCTGCCATTTTGCAGTTGGCCCTTGGGCCTTTTTGCTCTGTCTTGCTGGGATTGGTTGTTTGGGACCAAGGTGCTCCTTTCTCCAGGACTGGCTGTTCCGTGTGACTGGAGTTACATGACGGATTGCACTGAGTATGTTTTCTTAATTTAATTTAGTTTGATTTTTTATATTTCATTTTAGTTTTAAAATTTCATTTAATTTAATTATATACATAGTAGTAGTAGTATATTATACTATTCTTATTGTCTTATTAAAATGCTATTTCTGAACCCACGGGTTTCTCCATTCCCTTCAGTTATCTTCCATATCGCACTTAATAGGTTGGGGGAGTACGTGAGCAGCTGTTGTGGTCTTAGTTGCTGGCTGGGGTAGAACATTGACAGGTAAGAATGGTCGTGGCTCAAGAACTCTTGAAAATCACTTTCCAAGATGATGGCACTTTTTTTTTTTTTGTAGTGAAAAACAGCATGAGAAAGGAAAACCATCAGAAACTGCAGTTCTGGAGGTCCAGAGTGGAGCTCAGGATAAAAAAATGTCATTCTGAGCGCAGTGCTGTGGTCATTCAGGACTCTGGATCAGCCATGACCTTGTGTTTCAAGAACAGCTGGTGAGGATGCAGAGACAGCAGCACAGGTGGGGACACACTGGGCTGAGAACAAGGTGGGGAAGCACATGGGGTGTCTGCAGCCTGTGGGGAAACAGCCACAGGCCTGGGACAGTGTCGGATGGACCATGGTGGACATGGCCAAGAGCACTGGCAAGGCTGGATGTCCCTGCAAGAGCCAAGGTCTTTGTCCCCTTGGCTATGGCTGATGTCCCTGCCAGCGAGGCCTAAGAGGAGACACATGGTTGTCACGGCCATGGCACCCCATTGCTTCCTTGCACCCCCAGGGAGTGTCACACCATTGTCCTGCACTGGGCATCGCACTCCCCACAGCCCCAGGAAGAGCCCTGAGCCACCTGTGAGGGACAGGATCTCCCTTCCCAGGGGCAGGGGCTCAAGGCTTGGCCATTGTCCTTCATCAGACAAACCAAGGGCTTTCTCAGCATCAGAGCTGCTGCACTTTGCCTTTGCCTGATGCAATCACAGCCTCCAATTATCTGCTCCAACGAGTCCCTGGGGAGGCTTTGTCAGTAACAGCCCTCAGTGGGGCCCATTAATGCTTCAAGGTACTTTGGGGTTTGTTCTGACTTGGACTTCTTGAGCAGATCCTTCAGTCTGTCCTTGGTATCTGAGGTTCATGGACTCAGCACCAAATACGCCACGGGGCTCATTAAAACACAGAAAGCCCTAACGAGCGATGTTTCTTTCCGTAATTTTCTTTAAACCTTCCAGACTTGTAGAACTAACTGGAGAGGTTTCAATGGGACACTTGCTGATGAAGACTTCAAAGAAGATTTCATAAAGGAGGGTTTTTTCTTTCCAGGATGTTTTCTGTCATTTTTCAGTGTATAGAAGAAGCGACAGCAGCATTCTACACTGGACATTGATCCCGAGGGTCTCCTGAAGACATCTGGACAGGCAGGAGAACAGTCCTTGAGGCTGGACACTGTATGGACAACCTGGCTCCTCACCCCCACCCCCAGTCTGCCGGTTCCCTCATTGGCCACCAGAGATTGCATCACTTTTCCTCCATCAGACTTCTCCACTGAGCTCTGCAGGAGATGCTGCAGCTCCTGTGCACCAGCTCCACCTGCTCTCCTGGGCAAACACTGCACAGTTCAATAAACAGCAGAACACTTTCCTCAGCTGTGTGTGTAAGCTGGATCTGGTGAGGTCCAGCATCCACAAGGGACACCCACACAAGAACTGGTTTAGACAGAGAGATAGGAGAGGATCGAAATAAACACAATGAACGTGTTGACTGCCATGTTAATTAGAGCTCTGAAGAATGGGGCAAGTTTGTAACTCCCTGAAGCTCAAAGCAGAAACCAGACAGTTGAGAGGCCACTGAATGACCAAGGAGCAAGTGGAGGAGAAACCTGAGAGCACTGGGAAGGGCAAACATCCAGACAGTGCTGGAAAGTTGTCCTTGGGCAGGGACATTTAATCAGGAGAGGTGGGAACTCCTGAATGACGAGGGATATGAAATACTAGAGTGTTGGTAATAGAAGTACAGGGGAAGACCAATATTTCTTCTCCTACCCTTAGTGTACTTCCACATAATTAACTTTTTGGCTTTTTTCTTTTAAATTTTGATATGTTATAAAACAACTAAACAAAAATCTCCAATCAAAGAAAATACCAAACCAAACAAAATAAACAAAACCACCCACAAAACCAAAGCAAAACAAAAACCAAACCAACCAACCAAGAACAACAACCAAAAACAAAACCCAAACCAACCAATGAACCAAACAAACAAAAATCCCAAAACAAAAAAACAACAAGAAAAAAGTGCACGTTTCCAGGCAGACATCAGTCATCAGCTGTCTCACCATAAACAGCCAGGGCCATTTTAGGGGCCCAGTGTACCTGAGGTGCTGGCCTGGGACTGGCATCTGTCACACAGGAGCTGGGGAGACCAGAGCACCTTGCAGTGCAGGTGGAGCCTGGGCAGGGGTTCCCGGGGCATCTACACTGGCACCAGGTGTTTGTGTCCCTGGAGCTGAAGACATTTGTGTGATAAAGCCATGCCCAGTTCTGAAAAACTCTTTTATTTTTAAAGAAAAGAAACCCCGCCAAAGACTTATTTTAATTTTCATTTGCATCAACTGACATCTGATGCCCCTACAAGCATTAAGCCAAGATCATGTTGTGTCTTGCACAGCGCCCCATGCCCTCTGAAGCTTCCCTGCCCAGGACTCCTCACACGTTGCCCAGAGCGAGTCACACTGAGGGG